>NC_058083.1:60447112-60747112 GCF_014858855.1 Bufo gargarizans | reverse complement strand
CGGGTCTTCAAAATTCCCGCCTCCCGGAAAACAACGTGACAGGGCATCTGCCTTCACATTCTTAACTCCAGGGCGGAACGTGACAACAAAATTAAACCTAGAAAAGAACAACGACCATCTGGCCTGTCTCGGGTTCAGACGCTTGGCTGACTCCAAGTAGGCCAGATTTTTATGTTCAGTAAATACGGTAATAGGGTGTCTGGCTCCCTCTAGCCAATGGCGCCATTCCTCAAAAGCCAACTTGATGGCCAACAATTCCCTATCTCCCACATCGTAATTTCTCTCTGCGGAGGAGAGTTTTCTTGAGAAAAAGGCACACGGTCGCCAATTGGCAGGAGAGGAACCCTGAGACAAGACCGCCCCCACACCCACCTCAGAAGCATCAACCTCAACTATGAAGGGTAAAGAAACATCAGGTTGCACCAAGATGGGAGCGGAAGCAAAACTCTCCTTGATATCAGAAAAAGCCTTACGCGCCTCTACTGACCAAGAAGAAAAATCTACCCCCTTTCTGGTCATATCAGTGAGTGGTTTAACAATAGAAGAATAATTCAAAATGAACTTCCTGTAATAATTGGCAAAGCCCAAAAAACGCATCAGCGCCTTTTGATTCTCAGGAGGCTCCCACTCAAGCACAGCGCAGACCTTCTCGGGGTCCATGCGAAAACCAGAAGCGGAGAGAAGAAACCCCAGAAATTGAATTTCTGGATCCGCAAACACACATTTTTCCAGTTTCGCATATAATTTATTCTCCCGCAGGATGAGCAAGACCTGACGTAAATGTTCCTTATGGGTTTTGAAATCGGGAGAAAAAATCAAAATGTCATCCAAATACACCAATACAAATTTTCCCATCAAATGATAAAAAATGCTGTTCACGAAATGCTGAAAAACGGCTGGGGCATTCATCAAACCAAAAGGCATAACCAAGTTTTCAAAATTGCCCTCAGGGGTATTGAAGGCCGTCTTCCATTCGTCCCCTTCTCTGACCCTGACCAGGTTGTATGCCCCTCTTAAATCTAATTTGGAAAAGACTTTAGCCCCAACAACCTAGTTAAATAGGTCCGGGATCAGAGGAAGCGGATAAGGGTCACGAATTGTGATATTGTTCAGCTCCCTGAAATCCAGACAAGGTCTTAAAGAACCATCTTTTTTCTTAACAAAGAAAAAACCAGCGGCAACAGGTGACTTCGAGGGTCGTATGTGTCCCTTTCTCAGACTCTCAGAGATATAAGCACGCATAGCGATCCTCTCAGGTTGGGAAAGATTGTATAAACGAGATTTAGGCAGCTTGGCGTCTGGGATGAGATTAATAGGGCAATCGTACTCCCTGTGCGGGGGCAAATCCTGAACTCCACTCTCAGAGAAGACATCCGAAAATTCAGAGAGAAAAGATGGTACAGTCTTAGTAGCAACCTCAGAAACAGATGTCGTGAGGCAATTCTCTCTGCAAAAGTCACTCCAACCATTTATTTGCCTCGCTTGCCAATCAATGGTGGGGTTATGCTTAGTGAGCCAGGGCAGCCCCAACACCAGAGGGGTGGGTAAACCGCTAAGGACGAAACATGACACATCCTCAACATGAGCATCACTCACAATTAAACGGATATTGTGAACTATGCCCTTTAATGATTTTTGAGAAAGTGGAGCGGAATCGATAGCAAAAACAGGAATATCCTTTCCCAAAGTGCGCACCTGGAAACCATGAGTTATCGCAAAATGATTATCAATGAGATTAACCGCTGCTCCACTATCCACAAAAATCTCACAAAAAATGTTCTTGCTCTCTAGCGCCACCCTAGCCGGCAGGACAAAACGGGAACTACAAGCAAATGGAAAACCTTCAATTTCCGCCTCAACCCTGCCAATAGTAACAGACGGAACATTTTTAAAAGATTTTTTCCTGTTTGTTTCTTTATTACTCCCAGAAAACTGCCTGAATCTCCTAGAGGGAAAAACATTTGCCAAATGATTTATACCTCCACAACAAAAACAAACCCTCCCATGCGGGCTGAATCTTCTATTGTCAGAAGCAATCAACCCCAGCTGCATGGGCTCCTGCTCAGAAGGGGCTGACGGCGACTGAGACCCCTGCGCACAGAACGGGACCGCTGCACTGTCCTGGGACTGAGTATGACAGGAAGGGGACATCTCTCCCCTCTCTCTAAGACGCCTGTCAATACGAACGGCCTGAGACATAGCAGAGTCCAAAGAAATAGGCCTCTCATGAAAGGCAAATGCATCTTTCAATCCCACTGAAAGACCATGGCAAAATTGACTTCGGAGCGCAGCATCATTCCAACCAGTATCAACTGCCCATCTCCGAAATTCTGAGCAGTATATTTCTGCGGATTGTTTACCCTGGCATAATAGACGTAGTTTAGACTCAGCCAGAGCAATACGATCCGGATCATCATATATCTGACCCAGGGCTAAAAAGAATTCATCCACTGAACGGAGAGGCCGTGCCCCCTCCGGCAGCGAAAAGGCCCAGGACTGAGCGTTACCTCTGAGCAGCGATATAATGATCCCCACCCTCCGTTCCTCATCACCAGAGGAGTGGGGAAGAAGGCGAAAATGGAGTTTGCAAGCCTCTCTAAAACACACAAAATTCTCACTACCCCCGGAGAACGTATCCGGGAGCGAGATCTTAGGCTCAGAACAAACTCCATGAACGCAAGCTGAACCGGTCACTTGAAGCTGAGAAAAAGTCTTACGGAGATCAGCTTACCTCCAATGAAAGACCCTGGAAGCGTTCAGCCAAAAGTGAAACCGGATCCATGCTTGAGACGGTTATGGCGGCTTATAATGTCACGGACGGTGTACAGGAAACAAGGCAAAGCAACATGTATAAACGACTCGCTGGATCCCAAAACTAAGGAACCAAGGGAGACCCCTGCAGAAGACCTGGCACTTTCCCTGGCTGCTCAGCCTATGCAAAGATCCGAATGGTGGAGGTTTGCATATCCACGAACCTTGACTATAAAGCCCTGAGCACCCTACAATAGGGAGGGGACACGACCACCGGCTCCCTACACAAGATACGGAGGGAGTCAGGGTCACCTGGGATCCAGCAAACAGAAAATAACAGATAAAGGTACAACACTTAGCTTTGAAGCAAACAGGAGGACAGAGTCAGCGAGCACACACACTCCAGGAAGTAGTATAAGCCGCCCAGAAAAGCCTTCTGGGGAAGAATTTAAAGGGAAACAATTAGTCCAACACATGACAGCTGAGAGAGGCTAACGAGAGGAGGAGCTGAATACCACAACACAGAAACTCAAGGAGGAGGTTCTGAAAGGCCTCTGTCAGAGCTTCTCAGCTGTCTGGTTGTGACAGCTTTGCTGAGACAACATAGCTTTCTGGATTCCATTTTCTTCAAACAGCTGAGCATTCTGGGTGAGATACACACCCCCTATAGTATTTACCACTCATTTTGTTACAAATTCAAATTTCAAATTCAATTTTTTTTAAAGGTCATTAATATTAAAATCCCAGAAAACCCCTTTAATTCCATTACCTTTATTTAGTACTTGAATAAGGCCTCATTCACACATCAGTGTTTGGTCAGATGAGGCTCTAAACACAGAACAGGTGCAGATCTTTCCCTTATACCTTTTGTCTGTGGAGGCTCCAAATCACTGATGGAAATCACTGACCGAACACTGATGTGTGAATGACGCATAAGGCTAATTTCACACTAGAGTTCAGAGACCCGTCAAGCAATTTCGGCAGGAAACAGCCTACAGGAGCGCTCTATAATGGGGACCGGCGGAGGTCCAACCACAAGCTGGCAAATATGCCCAGAATTTGCCGGACAAATACCACTGCGCAGAGTTGTTTCAATTCTCTTCATATTTGCCGGGTTGTGGCTGGACCTCCACTGATCCACATTATGGTTAATGGGACTGACTGGCATTCAGGATTCAGTAAAACTTGTAATTTACACATATTCCTGCTTATTCTGGGCTTTGAAGTCCAGGAGGCGGTCCTATTAGTGATTGACAGCTATCTCGGTATGCACAGTCATGGAAGGAAGGCTGTCTATTACCGATAGGAATGTACATGAATGAAATAAAAGGTTTACTGAATCTTTCCCACAAAATTATAAATCAATCTGCTCAGCTCTTCCTTCTCTATAACATGGCGCCTGCGACCACACTGCATTTTCATGGTGACAGGTTACCTTTTAAAAAAAAAACTCAACAACAATACAAAATCCACAGGGAGTCTTTCCTTTTCCACTATGTCATACGTTTACATACTGTCAATATAGGTTAAACATATTTCTTGCTTTTATTACATTTCCCACATTCCATACAAGAATACAGTATGTTCTCGGTGTGAATTTTTCTAAATTTGATTTCTGGGTAAAACATTTTCCATATAAAGAACATCAAAATGGCTTCTCTACAGTAACTTTTCTAATAATGCAGAAGACTGGCTGCAGAAATAAAACAGTTCTGACATTCTAAACAAGATTACAGCTTCTCTCCTGTGTGAATTTTCTCATGTGTAACAAGACTTGGTTTGTTTGTAAAACATTTCCCACATTCTGAACATGAATACGGCTTCTCTCCTGTGTGAACTCTGATATGTCCAGCAAGATTTGATTTACTTGAACAATATTTCCCACATTCTGGACATGAATACATCCCCTCTCCTTTGTGGTTTTTCTCATGTATAACCCAATTTGCCTTATCTGCAAAACATTTCCCACATTCTGAACATGAATACGGCTTTTCTCCTGTGTGAACTCTCATATGTCTAGCAAGTTGTGATTTACCAGGAACACATTTCCCACAGTCAGAACATGTGTACAGCGTCTCTCCTGTGTGAGTTTTCTGATGTCTAGAAAGACTTGATTTAACTGCAAAGCATTTCCCACATTCTGAACATGAATACGGTTTCTCTCCTGTATGAATTCTCTCATGTGTAACAAGACTTGATTTATTTGCAAAACATTTCCCACATTCTAAACAAAAATACGGTTTCTCTCCTGTATGAATTTTCTCATGTGTAAGAAGACTTGTTTTGTCTGTAAAACATTTGCCACATTCTAAACATGAATACGGCTTCTCTCCTGTGTGACTTCTCTCGTGTCGAAAAAGATTTGATTTATTTGAACAAAATTTCCCACATTCTGAACATGAATACATCCCCTCTCCTTTGTGATTTTTCTCATGTATAACCCAATTTACCTTATCTGCAAAACATTTCCCACATTCTGCACATGAATATGGCCTCTCTCCTGTGTGAACTCTCATATGTCTAGAAAGTTGAGTTTTATCAGGAAAACATTTACCACATTCAGAACATGTGTGTGGCTTTTCTCCTGTGTGAGTTTTCTGATGTGTAGAAAGACTTGATTTAGCTGCAAAATTTTTCCCACATTCTAAACATGAATACGGCTTCTCTCCAGTGTGAGTTCTCTCATGTACAACAAGATATGACTGAGTTTTAAAACGTCTCCCACATAATGAACATGAGTATGGCCTCTCTCCTGTATGAACTCTCTTATGTCTAACAAGTTGTGATTTATGAATAAAACATTTGTCACATTCAGGACATGTGTACGGCTTCTCTCCTGTGTGAGTTCTTTCATGTATAACAAATCGTGATCTATTTGCAAAACATTTCCCACATTCTGAACATGAATATGGCTTCTCACTTGAGTGAATTTTCTCATGGGCAACAAGCCTTGGTTTGTCTGCAAAACGTTTCCCACATTCTGAACAGGAGTACAGTTTTGCTTCTGTGTGAATTCTTCTGTGCATAAGAAGACCTGAGCGGTATGGAAACTGTTTTCCACATTCCCAGCACTGAAAACTTGTTTCCTCTTTCTGATCTGTACTTGTGGCACCAATCTGTAATTGGTCAGGAGAAGGTTCCTCACGCTTCGCCGGATAATATGACAGATCAGTATTATGAAGTCCACGATGTACATTTCTGGTAATGAGGTTTTCTTGTGACGAGAACTGCACGAGATCTTCGTCTTCTACTTTATCATTCTGTGATAACCTGAAGTTTTCTTCAGAGTTCCTACTGAGATTTTCTGTGAGGATGAAAGGGGATATTTGTGAAAAACCAAAGTAGACAGATTTATACCATTCATATTACTCTACAAACACACAGAGGGGTCATTTATCATTCTGAAATGTTTAAATTAGGGATATTTCAGGCACAGATTGCAGCGCAACAGCTAGTTGCGGCGCAATCTGCGACTTCGCCCTGCTCACGCCAGGTTTAGAAAAAGGTCTAAATGTAAGGAAGCTTGAAAGCTGTCTTACATTTAGAACTGGCGCTGGATGCGCCTAAGTTATGGAGAGGGTCATACGACCTCTTTCACACGAGCGTGACAGATTAGGTCCGGATGCGTTCAGTTAAAAACGTTCGATTTTGCTACCAAAATAAGCAAGTTTTGTCTATGATTGCGTTCAGTGTTTGCGTTTTTTTCGCACAGATGACATCCGAATGGCATGCATTTTTAACGCGCGTGAAAAAAAAATGCAACCATCCTCTATAGTCACATGTTCGTTTGAAACACATATAAAACCCCCCAGCTTGCTTTTATGTTTGGGAAAGCTTCATTTTGTGAGGAGTGTTTGCATTTGTTCCTTTGCATGATCTCCGCTTTCCCGTTATCAAATCCTGACCATGTGCTTTTGCACTGGCTGGTGTACCGATGCTTTGGAGAGCGGAGAGAAATGCTTGAGAAGGAACCGCGGAGGAAGAGGATGTGGGTTCATCCTATTATTTCTCAGAGGACTTGCAAAGGTCAGTTTACGAGTCTGTATGCAGACCTATGTGAGCCCCCTGCTAAATTTTATAATTATTGTCGATCACTACTTTTGATCGGCTTTTGGCGGAGTTGAGGCCTGGCTTGACCTTCATGGACACCAACATGCGGCGTAGTGTTCAGCTGAGGAACGGCTAATTATAATTCTGAGGTATGTAAATATTTGTGCACTTATAACCTCCGTAATGTAATTTATTTCCGATATAACCATATTACTTACCCGGTAATTTCCTTTTCATGAATTCTCCATTACGGCATATCATGAGAGAGATGACCCGCCTTCAACCAGGTAGGGACAGGAAGAATAAATATGACCCTCCTCCGGCTCCTCCTCAGTGTCTTTCTTAACCGAGTCTTTTCCTCTTTTTTAATTTTTTATTCATTCATACCAACACATACCTCCACCTATGTACAATCCTATACCTATATATACATTTTTTTGATATTTTATTTATATTAACAAATTTTTTGGGGGGAACCTATGCCGTCATGGAGTATTCATGAAAAGGAAATTACTGGTAAGTAATATGGTTTTTCCCTTTCATCCTCCATGATGGCATACCGTGAGATATAACAAATTAATTCTTATTCAGGGAGGGACTATGGCCTGCAATACCTTCCTACCAAAGGAAAGCTCCTGACTAGCCCTAGTATCTACCCTGTAATGTTTAGTAAACATTTGAGGGCTTGACCACGTTGTTGCCCTACAGATCTGATCTAACGAAGCACTTGCTCTTTTGGCCCAGGATGTTGCGACAGATCTTGTAGAGTGGGCTGTGAAAGACTTTGGTGGAGATACCCCTAAGGACCTATAGGATTTTAATATGGCCATTTTTATTCATCTGGAAAAGGAATTCTTTGTGGCCTTATGTCCTTTATGTGCCCCACTGAATTGTACAAACAAGTAATCAGTTTTCCTAAAATACTTTGTGGTCTCTAGGTAGAACAAGATAGCCCCATGTACGTCCAGTCTGTGAAATCTCTCTTCCCCATCTGATTTTGAACATAAAGATGGAATAATAATTTCCTCCTGTCTGTGGAAATTAGATACAACTTTAGGAAGGAAAGAATTATCCAGTCTAAACACAATCCTGTCTGGGAAAACTATGCAAAATGGTTCCACTATTTTTAGCGCCTGGATCTCGCTTACTCTACGTGCTGAGGTAATTGCTACTAAAAATAGGGTTTTTAAAGAAACATACTTTAGTGAGGCTTCTGAAAGGGGTTCGAAGGGGGGATTTGTCAGACCTGACAGAACTAAATTAAGATTCCAGGGAGGAATTGTAGGTCTTAAGAAGGGTCTTAATCTATCTGCCCCATTCAAAAACCGGATCACCCATAGGTCCACAATTCTTTTATCAAAGACTGAACTTAATGCTGATATACACTCACCTAAAGAATTATTAGGAACACCATACTAATACGGTGTTGGACCCCCTTTTGCCTTCAGAACTGCCTTAATTCTACGAGGCATTGATTCAACAAGGTGCTGATAGCATTCTTTAGAAATGTTGGCCCATATTGATAGGATAGCATCTTGCAGTTGATAGAGATTTGAGGGATGCACATCCAGGGCACGAAGCTCCCGTTCCACCACATCCCAAAGATGCTCTATTGGGTTGAGATCTGGTGACTGTGGGGCCATTTTAGTACAGTGAACTCATTCTCATGTTCAAGAAACCAATTTGAAATGATTCGAGCTTTGTGACATGGTGCATTATCCTGCTGGAAGTAGCCATCAGAGGATGGGTACATGGTGGTCATGAAGGGATGGACATGGTCAGAAACAATGCTCAGGTAGCCCGTGGCATTTAAACGATGGCCAATTGGCACTAAGGGGCCTAAAGTGTGCCCAGAAAACATCCCCCACACCATTACACCACCAGCCTGAACAGTGGTAACAAGGCATGATGGATACATGTTCTCATTCTGTTTACGCCAAATTCGGACTCTACCATTTGAATGTCTCAACAGAAGACTCATCAGACCAGGCAACATTTTTCCAGTCTTCAACAGTCCAATTATGGTGAGCTCGTGCAAATTGTAGCCTCTTTTTCCTATTTGTAGAGGAGATGAGTGGTACCCGGTGGGGTCTTCTGCTGTTGTAGCCCATCCGCCTCAAGGTTGTGCGTGTTGTGGCTTCACAAATGCTTTGCTGCATACCTCGGTTGTAACGAGTGGTTATTTCAGTCAACATTGCTCTTCTATCAGCTTGAATCAGTCGGCCCATTCTCCTCTGACCTCTAGCATCAACAAGGCATTTTCACCCACAGGACGGCCGCATACTGGATGTTTTTCCCTTTTCAGACCATTCTTTGTAAACCCTAGAAATGGTTGTGCGTGAAAATCCCAGTAACTGAGCAGATTGTGAAATACTCAGACCGGCCCGTCTGGCACCAACAACCATGCCACGCTCAAAATTGCTTAAATCACCTTTCTTTCCCATTCTGACATTCAGTTTGGAGTTCAGGAGATTGTCTTGACCAGGACCACAACCTTTGAAGCAACTGTCATGTGATTGGTTGACTAGATAATCGAATTAATGATAAATAGAACAGGTGTTTCTAATAATTCTTTAGGTGAGTGTATGTGCCCTTAAGGTATTTAGACGCAACCCTTTCTCAAATCCTGTTTGCAAGAATCCCAGAATTTCCTGGATGGAAAACCTCTGAGAAGAGTTCCCCCGATTGAGTACACCAACCACAGAACCTTCTCCAGATTTTAGAGTAAATCTTGGAAGTAACTTCTTTCCTGCTAGCTGTCATGGTGTAAATGATGGCGTCCGATAAGCCCTTGGACCTCAATGTTACTCTTTCAAGTTCCAAGCTGCCAGATGTAACCTTTCCAGTTTGGGATGATAGACTGGACCCTGTGACAACAGATCTTGTCTCCAGGGAAGAACCCATAGGCTCTGAATTGACAGAAGCTTCAGCAGAGGGAACCATAGCTTTTTCGTCCACAGAGGGGCTATTAAAATTACATGGGCCTTGTCTAGGGGGATCTTTTTTAGCACCCTGGAAATTAACTGAAGAGGCGGAAAGGCATACAGCAGCTGGGTACTCCACTAGGGGAGTACCCCATAATTCTGTAATCTTGAGAAAAACTTCCTTTTTTAGGCTCCATTCTGTTGACCTCAATGAATTTCTGCTTAAGAAGTCCGTCTTTGTATTTAGGGATTCATTTAGATGTACTGCCGATAGGGATCTTGAGTGAACTTCTGGCCAGGAAAATATTCTCTGTCAATAGACTTAGACCTACACTTCTTGTTCCCCCCTTGATGGTTTAGATAGGCGATTACCGTCGTTTTGTCCATCCTTACTTGAATGTATTTTCCTTCTATGTAATGGGACAATGCCTTTATAGTTTCCCAGACTGCGGACCAATGTCCTTGGAAAGAGAGATGAGAGCAATGCGCTCCCCATCCCCAAAGGCTGTGGTAATAACTCTCAGATGTTTGGGATTCCAAGAAACACCCCTCATCAGATGGTCTGCATTTTTCCACCACTGTAAGGACTGATTCACTCTTAAGGGAATTTGAATTGTCTCCTCTAACGAGTTCCAACACTCTAACACCCATTGCTGGAGAATCCAAGTGTGGAACTGGGCCCATTTTTGTGCTGGGATGCATGAGGATAATGAGCCTAATAGCTTCATAGCCTCCCTGATTGTGCATACTGACTGACTTTGAAATTGTGAGACTTTTTCGCCTATCCCTATCACTTTCTGGGTTGGAAGAAAAGTCTTCGGAAGAGTTGAGTCTAGACAGACCCCTAAAAATATTAAACTCTGGGATGGACAGGGGTTTGATTTTTTCAAGTTTATTATCCAGCCTGTCTGATATAGCGTCTGACAGGTTATGAACAGATTGTTTTCTGGGACTGTTTTTGAGCTTCCTACAATTAACTGATCGTAGTAGGGAATTATTAAAATATTCCTCCTACTATAACATTACTATGGTAAACACCCTCGGAACGGAGGTGATCCCGAAGGGGAGAACTTGAAACTAAAAGACTGCTATGCAGAGACATTTTTGAGCTTTTTCGCATACTGGAATATGGTAATACACATCTTTTAAATCTATTGATGCCAATAAATCTCCTTCTTTTAATAGATTTATGATGGATCTTACGGTTTCCATTTTGAATTTGTCATATTTTATGAATCTGTTCAGGCTCTTTAAGTTTATTATCAGATGGTATCCCCAGTCTGTTTTTTTTTTTACTAACAAGACTGTCGAGTAATAACTCTTTTTTTGTTGTAAAAGAGGAACCCGAGACAATAGCTTTTTGAGCCAACAGATTTTTAAACCCTTCTTCAAATTTTCGTTGTAAAACTGCTGATTTTTGAATTGGGGTTACTCTAAAAACATCCATGGGAGGAGGAAGACAAAAGGAAATATCATAACCTTTGATACAAAATTTAAAACCCAAGGGTTTACGGCAATCTCTTCCCATTCCTTTATGAATTTTTTTGTATCTCTCTCCCACCTGAAGCCTGGTGTCATTGTTTGGAAGATTCAGCATTTTTGGGATTAAACAAGAAGCCTCTGTTTCCGGTCATTTGTTTTTTTCCCCTGGACCACTATCCTTCTCTATTGGATCTTTTGGCCTGGAAGGAACTACCTTTTTTGACTCTCCAAAATGGAAATTTTCCTTTATTTGTATCCATAGGAAATGATTTTTGAGAGTCCGAAGCCTTCTCTAAAATATTTTCTAAATCCTGGCCAAACATCAAGTTCCCATGAAAGGGCAAACTACATAGTTTCATCTTGGAACTGATGTCGCTCATCCAAGATTTTAACCAAAGTGCCCTTCTGGCCACTACCGATAATCCCAAGGTTCTTGCTGCCATTCTGACCAATTCTTCTGTGGAATTGGTCAGGAAGTCGACCGCTTTTAATAAGAGGGGAAAGGAGTCTTTTAGGGAGTCATACATAGCCTCTTCTTTCAGAAGAGATTCCAACTGCGATAACCATCTTTATAGGGATCTAGAAATGGATGTAGCGGCTAGATTTGGTTTGAACAAAGCAGCCTCCCAGGTCTTCTTCAGACTTGACTCAGCTTTCTTGTCCATGGGATCTTTTAGGGACCCCATGTCCTCAAAGGGAAGGACATTTTCCCCGTTGACTAATTTTGATAAGGATACATCTACCTTTGGACAGGACATAAACAACGCCTCATCTTCATCACTAAATGGAAGGTGATGTCTCATAGTATTTGGAATAAATAACTTCCTATCTGGAGTCTTCTATTCCCTTTTAATTAACTCCTGCATATTTTTGTGGACTTGAAAAATTCTTTTTTTCCTTTGTTCTAGTCCACTAAACATCTGATCTTGAACGGACTTCTGGACCTTTTCGTCCGAGAGATTCATGGTCGCCGTGACAGCTTTGGTTAATTCCTTTGTATCTTCAGAAGAGAAGAGAAAACTTTTAAATTCTGAATCAGATCCAGAGGAATCAGAAGAGACAAGATCCTCTGAATCTGAGGACGATGAACCAGAGTAACCTAATTTAGGTTCCCTATGTTTTGACGCAGATGTACGAGGGGTAGGCATAGGATTTTCAGACAGGGCTGCCCGCATTTCTTCCCTGATTACGTCTCTTAATTCCTCTTTAGTAGAAGGAACCAAATCATTTGCCATATTTAAAGTACATTTTCTGCAGAGTTTTTTAGTATATGAATCAGGTAATTTTACTGAACATATAACACATTTCTTAGTCTTTTGACTAGGCTTAGCTATCTGAGCCCCATCCTTATCACTCTACAAGCATACAAGGAGAGATACAAGGGGAATAGCATAAGTAAAAATATACAGAATTTACCCCAAGAGACTTTCAGTAACTTACAATAGTCAGCCTCTAGGAGGTCTCCATTTGGACTGTGCCAGGCTCAGACTTGTTTGGCCGCTTTTACCTCTGACCCCTTTAAATACTCTTACCTGCAGACCTCAGATCAGAGGGCAACATCAGCCTTGATCCTGCGCACCAATTCTAGCTCCGCCCACTTAGCGTGCGTTCTACAGACCAGCAGTACCTCCTGGAACGCACGTGGACTGCACCCAACTTCCGGTGATGTCATCGCAAGCGCCGAAAGTATCTGGCTGTGATGAGGAGCTTGAACATGACCGGAGAGACTCACTGAGTGTCCGATCCACACATGGACCTCCGCGCCCGTCACGCAGAGCGGGAGGTAAGGAGCAGGGATGTCCAATGCTTACCAGCACCTTCCACCAGGGACAGGAAGACACTGAGGAGGAGCCGGAGGAGGCTCAACTTTATTCTTTCTGTCCCTACCTGGTTGGAGACGGGTCATCTCTCTCATGGTATGCCGTCATGGAGGATGAAAGGGAAAATAGATGATTTGATTTTGCATATTAAATAAATATAGTGGATGGTGATAGTGTTTTGAGCGTTCCCTGATCTTTTTTTTTTCACAGATTTTTGGCCACAGTAAATTCTTTTTCCTCGTTACATTTTGAATTTTGAATGGGGACCTCCACAATTGCTGGGATAGTGAGGGCAACCTGTGCCACCATTTGGTTTGCGACTACGAGCTACTGTGCTGCCACAAACAACAAGGCAGCAGTGGTTTCAGATTGCCCAATTCCCCAACTGTATTGGTGCCCTTGACGGGAGCACATACAGGTGAAGAAACCACCAAAGTTAGGGTTCCAATTCTATAATTATTAACAGTTTTTCTCTGTAGTTTTGTTTGCCTTGGCTGACACAAACTACAGGTTTATAATTGTAGATATCAGAGCCTATGGAAGTTCGGCTGATGCTCGCATCTTCCAGGCTTCCAGAATGGGTCGGTGGCTTCAGCCCAACCAACTGGACATTCCCCAGCCAGCTCCTTTTCCTGGCTCCTCTGGCCCACCTGCACCATATGTCATAGTTGGCGATGAGGGGTTTGCCCTATCGCCAAACGTCATGCGTCCTTTCACCAGGCGAGGATTGGATGAGAAAAGGCACATATTCAACTATCAGTTAAGCAGGGCCAGAAGGTTTGTGGAGTGTGCCTTCAGGATCTTAGCCAGCAAATGGCGTATATTTCTTTCATCCATCTAGCTGGCCCCTTAAAATTTTAATCATGTTATTAAAGAGTGTGTAGTCCTCCTGGCGGGCTCGTGAAAGATAGTTGAGCACCCGACTATTCACCTCCACTTCAGCTGATGGCAACGAACATTTCCGACGTGACGGCAGCTGAAGTGAAGAAGCCGACTCCACTGCAGGAGGGATGATGGGCATGGAGATGGTGGAAGGTCCTGCTTGTGAAGGGGGATTCTCTTTCTCAGCTGCGAAAGAATGCAGCTGGGCAGCCTGGTCACTCTCCTCCTCCAGGTTATCCTCCGTTCTTCAATAGAGAAAGCATTAAAAAAAAATGTATAAAAAATTAATAATTTTATTTTGGTCAATCCGAGAATTTCCTATATATTACCAAGCATATATTATTATATATATACTTATGGGCGCAGGTCCATTATGTCACGAAGGAACATTAGTTGTTCTTTAAACATATTGGCCCTTTTTTGTAAGTGGGCCCGACCCACTGCAGCCTTGATTGATCATTTCTTTCTGGAATTGGTCCCGGCAGCTCCTCCATCGATTCTTTACTTCTTCGACTACAAACAATTTCAGAAAACAATTTTTTTCAACATGAAATACGGTATCACTATCATGTGCTAACCTAGGTGTGTCATCAGTAGCATAGCACATTTCAAACAATGTTGTCAGTAGCATAGCACAGGTCAAACAATGTTTTCGTTTAACATGTGCTATGTAATGGAGGACAACGTTAGACATGTGCTATGCTAGTTAACAGAAAATGAATATCACACATGTGTGTATATATATATATATATATGGACAGTGCACTTACCTAAACTCATGCGCTTTTGTTCAGGGGTTTTTGGCCTCACACTTGAGAACACCTCTTGTGTTACTTTCACCCAGGCTGCATCCTTTATGTATCTGTCATGAAGTCCCCCGACCTGGTTTCCCAAAAGTAGGGCCTCTCCTGGACCATCACTATTAGCTTCTCCACATCCATAGGCTTGGTGGGTTGCCTTGGCTTCTTGGCTGTGGCTCAGCAAGGGCAGCAATATGTCCAATAAAGCAGCTCCACACAGGTAGCAGGAGCCAGACACAGAAAATGCTCATTGACTGTGGAATCTACCTTCAACTGTTGCTAAGTAACATGCGTTAAAAACGGAACGCAACGCATTGCATCCGCAGAATATAGAACATGCTGCGATTTTCACGCAACGCAGAAGTTATGCGTAAAAAATAACGCTCATGTACACAGACCCATTGAAATGAATGGGTCAGGATTCAGTGCGGGTGCTATGCGTTCACATCACGCATTGCACCCGCGCAGAAAACTCGCTCGTGTGAAAGGGGCCTAAGGGTTACGAGCCTTAGGGAGCGCTTGCAAGTGCCCTATGAGCTGAAGGGAGGACCCCTGCTGGCAAGAGCATTTTGCAGCTTGCCAGAGGATAGGAGACCATAATCGGAGCAGCCGCAAAGCAGCTTTGCTTGCCCGAGAGAACAGAGAGATGGGAATGCGCCTCAATATAACACTAAGCACTGTCACAACTCCCTCTGCTGCTATGCTACACATAACACAGGGGTTACTGCCCGGAGTGCTACTTTACTGCAGCTCTAAGGTGGAGCCTCACCTGAAGAAACCTCCCAATTCCCTTCCTCCATTCATGATTTCATACCTGTGGTCACATGGACTGGAATGTCCTCCTCCACCTCACTCTTACACGGGGGATCGCCAATCATCCGCTCTTCTTCATCCTCCACTTTAATATCAGTCACATCTTCCCCCTGATTTGTCATCTGTAACAATTCAGGACAATACAGCAGACAGGTGGGAAATCTAACAGATCCACATAAGAGACCCCCACAATCTATGACCCCTCTATGACTGCAGGACCCCCCTATATAGATGTGTATAGGGCTCAGCTCCATCTACCTGATGGTTCTCTGGGAGCTTCTCCACTGGACAGTCCTGGGAATACAGAGGACGGGGACATCTCTCGGGGGGATTTCTTTCTATGAGTCCATCTGTAGGAAACGAACAGGGACAGGAGAGATTATTACATGAGATGATGGGAGTAGTAGCCAGATGACACATGACATCCCCCCCTCCTTACACTGCTGATCGCCCCATAAATCCGTCTCCTCTTTTGCTTCATCTTTAACCTCAGCCTTAACATCCATCAGATTTTCATCCTGAAGAAGAGAAATGTAAAATGATCTTTGGTTCAATCTCTTTCTGGTCAGATTCTGGGGAGATTTCAGCTCCATCTACCTGATGGTTCTCTGGGAGCTTCTCCTCTGGACAGTCCTGGGAATACAGAGGACGGGGACATCTCTCGGGGGGATTTCTCCTCCTGGATCTATCTGTGGAGACACAAGCACACAGTGACTGAATACACGGCCTCCTGTAGATCTGTCTATAGATCAGACTCTTCTCTCAGCTCCTAAATAACAATGTTCTGCTCCTCACCAACTTTCTGCTAAACCCCAAGATAATTGAGTCACCCCACATAGAAATCCCAGACCAGCTGCTCTTCCATCCAGAGACTCAGCTTTCACTCCTTCTTCGGATGATCCGCAGGTGGAAGACACATAATAATAATAAACCTGATCACCAGAGCTTACAATCCAAGAGGAGATGGAGACTGAAGAGGAGCGAGGACCCTGATCACAATATATTCAAGAGAAACGAAAAATTGTGGGGCTCTGATCCATTGCTATGACAGCCTTGGGTCTTGTGAAGTCTCCCAGACCTTTCCTAGTAAGCTGCCTGTAAAGTCGTGCCACTAGCAGGGCAGCCAGTAAAAGTCCCATAGACTGCAATTGTATCCTAATGCAATTTATGGTATGAGCGATCAGAAGATCTTATGTACCAGTCCCCTAAGGTTACTAAAAATCATAGCAAAATATTGTAAAATTTTTTAAAAAGAAAACAAAACACAAATATTAATTCAAATCATCTATTTGCCCAATTTTACCTAATAAAATAAACAATAAAAAAATTACATAAATTGTGGTGCCGAAAGTGTCTGAACTAATAAAATATAAAAATATTTTGGTGTGGTGAATGCTGTGACAGAAAAAAATTATAATTTGAGATTGAATCTTTTTTTTCTTTTACCGCCTTGCTGTCACGAGGGTGTCAAGAACCACGCCTGACTCCGTTATACCCGGGGTCAGGAAGTCGCAGCGGTTGGCTGCGCGCTCTATGTAGAAAGATAGGGCTGTTTCCTTATGGTAGCTTTCTGGGTTTGCTTTGCAAACCTTTTTGGCTCATTCAGGGATTCGTAGCTCCTTCTCCTCAGCTGTTCCTTGTCCAGCACTCCCAACCTCCTTATATTCCCCTCTCCCACTTCTCTGGTTGCCAGATATAAAGCTTCCTGCCTGGACTTCTATACTGACCCACTGGAGCTGTGTTGCTGCGTTCTCTGGTTGTTGTTCCAGAACGTTACCCTCCGGATCCCTGTTGGGCCTTTGTGGTCTGCTGTTCACTACCTAGGGCTCATTTTAGGGAAAGCCAGGGTTTAGGCACGTGATCGGCGCACGGGTGAGGAACCCGTCTAGGGACGTCAGGGCAGTCAGGTGCCAGCCGCAAGGTGAGTCAGCGGTCACCACCTTTCCCTCTCCCTTGGGCAGGGCTTTCCCTTTTCCCTCCCTGTGCATGACGCCGGTCATTACATTATCTCTGGCCCTTATTTTGTGTAGGTAAAAAAAATAATATTTTTTTTTTTACCTACTTAGAATCCAGTATGGATCCAATTGCTGCTTTGTCAAATCAATTTCATGGCCTGTCTTTAGAGGTGGCAGGATTGAAGGCGTCGGTCCTCCAGCAACAGCAGCAATTACAACTGACCGCAAGCCCAGCGGTTGCTACAGGTAGCCAGGTTGCGGAACCCAAGGTTGCTCTCCCTGACAGATTTTCTGGGGGAAGGGACAAGTTTGTGACGTTCCGTGAGGCCTGTAAATTATATTTTAAACTGCGCCCTTACTCCTCTGGTAATGAAGAACAGCGGGTGGGGGTTGTTATTTCCCTGCTGCAGGGGGACCCGCAATCCTGGGAGTTCTCTTTACCCACTGATCAGTGGATGATTTACTCTTCGGTCAGTGGATGAATTTTTCGGGGCCTTGGGTCTCATATATGACGACCCTGACCGAGTCGCACTGGCTGAATCAAGATTATGGAGACTCCTACAGGGAGAGCGGCCAGTAGAGGAGTATTGCTCTGAGTTCCGTAGGTGGGCTACGGATACCCAATGGAACGACCCGGCTCTCAGGAGTCAGTTCTGCTCTGGGTTGTCCGAAAGGGTTAAGGATGCGCTTGCGTTATATGAGACCCCCTTTTCCCTTGATGCGGTTATGTCCCTTTCTATCCGAATAGATAGACGCCTTAGGGACAGATTGAAAAACCCGGAGCAATTGGTAACCCCTCCCAAGCAGCAGTTAGTCTGTACGGACTTAGACGAGCCTATGCAGCTAGGAGGAACTACTCGTCAGGTCCGTCCTCCTGAGGTTCGCCGTAGGCGTGGGGTTTGTTTTTTTTGTGGGGAGAGGGGTAATTTCATTAATGTCTGCCCTTCTTTCCTCAAAAACAAAAGACCGTCGGAAAACTACTAACCCCAGGCTGTGTGGAGGATGTCAGCCGGGGGGTATACGTTTCCTCCATACGAACATCGCAATTTGTGTTGCCAGCGGTTATTGTTTTTGGTGTTAAGACGGAGACTATTTCTTTCTTTCTAGACAGTGGAGCAGGGGTAAATTTGATAGATGCCCATTTTGCCCGCACTATGGGTTTGTCTCTCTGTACGCTGCAGAGACCTATTCCCATATTCGCTATTGATTCTGCTCCTCTGTCTCAGAGAAACCTCACCCACATTGTCAATAATTTACACCTTCGGGTAGGGGACCACCATAATGAGATGCTTTCATGTTATGTTCTGGAGGGGCTTCCCACTCCGGTAGTGCTGGGCCTTCCCTGGTTGGTAGCGCACAATCCAGTGGTGGATTGGCAGGCCAGGGAGATATTGGAGTGGAGTGAGAATTGCAGGGAAAATTGCTTAAATAGCAATTGCTTAATCGCCTCCATAGCTACCCTACCTACATTTATTTCGGATTTTGAGGACGTTTTTTCTGAAAAGGGTTGTCAGAAGTTACCAACTCACCGTCCTTATGATTGCCCGGTTAACCTTATTCCCGGCGCAAAATTACCCAAGACCAGGTTATGTAATCTTTCGGGTCCAGAGAGAAAGATTATATCTCCGAGAGCTTGGCTAAGGGAAACATCAGACCCTCTTCTTCACCCGTGGCTGCAGGGTTTTTCTTCGTTAAAAAGAAAGATGGGGGCCTGCGTCCTTGCCTAGATTTTCGCGAATTAAATCGGATAACCATCCGAGACCCTCACCCTCTTCCTCTCATTCCTGACCTGTTTAACCAGATTGCGGGTGCTAGGTGGTTCTCCAAACTTGATCTTAGGGGGGCCTACAATCTGATTCGTATCAAGGAGGGGGATGAGTGGAAGACAGCGTTTAACACCCCTGAGGGGCATTATGAAAATCTAGTCATGCCTTTCGGTCTGACCAATGCTCCTGCCGTCTTTCAACATTTCGTTAATGACATTTTTAGTCATCTAATCGGCAGGTTTGTGGTGATATACCTAAATGATATCTTAATTTATTCGTCTGATCTGAGAACACATGAGGTGCATGTCAGACAAGTACTGCAGGTCCTACGGACGAATGAATTATATGCTAAGATTGAAAAGTGTGTCTTCGCGGTTCAGGAAATACAGTTCCTAGGATATCTATTATCTGCTTCAAGTTTCCGTATGGATCCTAGGAAGGTCCAGGCAATTTTAGGTTGGGATCTTCCTGGGAACCTCAAAGCACTGCAACGGTTCTTGGGCTTCGCAAATTTCTATAGAAAATTCATAAAAAATTATTCAGTTATTGTAAAACCCCTTACTGACATGACTAGGAAGGGGACTGATTTTTCTAAATGGTCTGACGCCGCTAAAATGGCATTTTCCTCTCTGAGAGGTTTACCTCGGCACCTGTACTAGTCCAACCTGATGTCTCCCAGCCTTTTATTGTTGAAGTAGATGCGTCAGAGGTGGGAGTGGGGGCTGTATTGTCTCAGGGTCCGTCTCCTGGCAAATGGCGTCCTTGTGCTTTCTTTTCTAAAAAACTATCTGCAGCAGAACAGAACTACGATATTGGCAATAGGGAACTGTTAGCTATTAAACTAGCGTTTGAAGAATGGCGTCACTTTTTAGAGGGGGCAGTCCACCCCGTCACTGTGTTTACGGACCACAAAAATCTGCTGTACCTCGAATCAGCTAAGCGTCTCACCCCTAGACAGGCTAGGTGGTCGCTATTTTTTACCAGGTTTAACTTTGTTATTACCTATCGTCCTGGGGCAAAAAATACCAAGGCTGATGCACTCTCTCGTTGTTTCCCTGGAGGGGTAATGTGAGTGATCCGGTACCCATTCTACAAAGAGGAGTGGTTGTCTCTGCGGTACACTCTGCTCTGGAGGGGAAGGTGTTAGAGGCCCAGGGGGACGCCCCGGTCTCTTGCCCCTCAGAGAAATTGTTTGTACCGTTGAACCTGCGTTTCGAATTATTAAAGGAACATCATAATTCGGCACTTGCTGGGCACCCGGGTAGTAAAGCAACCTTGGAGCTATTGTCTCGTCGTTTTTGGTGGCCAAGGTTGCGTCAGGATGTATTGGATTTTGTGTCTTCTTGTTCTACCTGTGCGCGCGCAAAAGTCTCTCATACACGTCCTGCAGGGTCTCTATTGCCACTTGTCATTCCCAATAGGCCATGGCCACATCTGTCAATGGATTTCATCACTGACTTACCTTTGTCTGCGGGTAAAACAGTTATTTTGGTAGCAGTGGACAGGTTTAGCAAAATGGTACACTTCATTGCGTTACCCGCACTACCTAATGCTAAGACTCTTGCTCAGGTATTTATCAGTGAAATCGTGAAGCTTCACGCGGTCCCTTCCGATGTTGTTTCGGATCGGGGAACCCAGTTTATTTCAAAATTTTGGAAAGCTTTTTGTTCCCGTCTGGGGGTACACTTGTCATTTTTCTCAGCTTTCCATCCTCAGTCGAATGGACAGACTGAGCGTACCAACCAAAACCTTGAGACATATCTAAGGTGTTTTGTGTCTGAAAATCAAGAGGTGTGGTCATCATATTTACCGTTTGCCATAAGTAATCGCCGTCAGGAATCCACTGGCAAGTCACCATTTCTTGGTGCATATGGTTTTCATCCCTAATTCTGTACTTTCAAAGACGGGGGGTCTTCTGGGGTTCCCGAAGAGGAACTGTTTTCGTCATCTCTTTCATCGTTATGGCAGAAAGTGCAAGTTAACTTGAAAAATATGGGAGGTAAATATAAATGCATGGCTGACCTAGGAGTGAATGACTATGTGTGGTTGTCTACTAGGAATATTAAATTAAAGGTTCCCTCTTGGAAACTGGGTCTTAGGTTCATTGGCCCTTACAAAATTATAGCCATCATTAACCCCGTGGCTTTCCGCCTGGAGCTACCTCAGACTTTTAAAATCCAAAACGTCTTTCATAAGTCATTACTCAAGAAATATGTTCTACCTCTAGAACAGTCACCGCTGCCACCCCCTCCTGTTGTTGTGGATGGTAATCTAGAGTTTCAGATATCCAAAATTGTTCATTCTCGTCAGGTCCGCCGCTCTCTTCAATATCTGGTGCATTGGAGAGGTTACGGTCCAGAGGAAAGAATGTGGGTTCCTGCGTCTGAGGTAAACGCCGACAGGCTAGTTCGGGCTTTTCATGCCTCTCATCCTGAGAGACCTGGTCCTGAGTGTCCGGAGGCCCCTCGTAGAGAGGGGGGTACTGTCACGAGGGTGTCAAGAACCACGCCTGACTCCGTTATACCCGGTGGCAGGAAGTCGCAGCGGTTGGCTGCGCGCTCTATATAGAAAGATAGGGCTGTTTCTTTATGGTAGCTTTCTGGGTTTGCTTTGCAAACCTTTTTGGCTCATTCAGGGATCCGTAGCTCCTTCTCCTCAGCTGTTTCTTGTCTGTCACTCCCAACCTCCTTATATTCCCCTCTCCCACTTCTCTGGTTGCCAGATATAGAGCTTCCTGCCTGGACTTCTATACTGACCCACTGGAGCTGTGTTGCTGCGTTCTCTGGTTGTTGTTCCAGAATGTTACCCTCCGGATCCCTGTTGGACCTTTGTGGTCTGCTGTTGTCGCCCACCTGGGTTTATGTGTTTGTCTGTATTGTCTGTCCTCTCCCTGGTGTCTCCCTCTTAGTGCAGTGGTGCGGACTAGCGATCCCACCGGCCCGTTCACTATCTAGGGCTCATCTTAGGGAAAGCCAGGGTTTAGGCACGTGATCGGCGCACGGGTGAGGAACCCATCTAGGGACGTCAGGTGAGTCAGGGGTCACCACCTTTCCCTCTCCCTTGGGCAGGGCTTTCCCTTTTCCCTCCCTGTGCGTGACGCCGGTCATTACACTTGCCTCCCCTAATAAAAAGTAATAGAAAGTTGTATTTACCCCAAAATGGTCTAAATAAAAAAAATAATAATACACCTCGCTTTGTAAAAGAACAAACCCTCACACTGCTCTTTAGGCAGAAATATAAAAAGTTATTGGGAATGGAATATGGTTTTCTTGAAGTAAAATAAATGAGAAACTTGGTATGGCAGCAAACATATTAACCCTTAGGATAAGCTTGTCATGCCACTTTTAGAGCATAGTAAACACTGTAAAAACGAATTAAAAAAACCATGACATAATTGTGATTTTCTTCAATTTTATCCCGTAAAGATTTTTTTTTTCCTGTTTTGCAATTCAAGCGATGTTAAATCAAATTGTCCCATTAAACAATACAACTTTTCTCACAAAAAATAAGCTTCAAAGTGGCTGTGTGAATTGAACATTCAAAAAGGTGTAGCTCTTGGTCAGCACGTCCTTGGAGAGGTGTCTCTGTAAGGTGTGTGCACACTCAGCTCTGGCCTCCTAAAAGTCCAACATGAACATCTAACTTTGTCCCCAGTCAAATCCCTGAGGGTCCCTGGGTATTTGAGGCAGCCTCCCCTACCTCACCCACCCTGCCTGAGCTTTAGGTTCCCTGGTGACCAGAAAAAGTGTTTGGAAGTCTAGTGCTTCTGCGATTCTCCTGTTGTTCTCCAGCTATGCACCCATCCAGCCTGTGTGTTCCTGCATTTCCAGTTCTGTTCGTGTTTAAGTTAACTCAGTCTGTATACCTTGTCCATGCTCCTGCCAAATACCCAGCCTTTGGTTTTCCTAAATCTTGAGTTCCCGGTGCTTGCATGACAGTCCGTGACCCCGGTGGGTCAGCTTCCAACTACACTGGCACTATTCCAGGAGAAAGCGGCCTGGCTGTTCCCTCGCAGCGAAGTCCAGATTCCTGGTTAAAGTGTGAACAGCAGGGGAGCGCCAGGATAACACCTTAAGGGTCAGTTCAAAATCAAACCGGTTAGTTGGCACAGTGGATCCACACTGATCCGTAACAGTAGGCACAGATCAAGGACCCCGCTGTCAAAAGAAGAACTTCAGAGTTAAAATCCAAGACTTTATTTCATCCGTTAAAACAGGCTCATGGTCTCCAGTCTGCGCATTGTGAAATATACTGTTTCTTGTTCATGACCTGCAATACAAGTGAGGAGACTTACCGTATTTTTCGCTTTATAAGACAAAGTGGGAGGAAAAATGCAGTGCGCCTTATAAAGCAGAAAATCAACTGGCCAGCAGTATTGCAGGATTTTACTTTGCCTGCTCCTGATCCTGCGATTTAAGTGTGGGACGGGCGCCAGCAGTTAAACATTAAACTGAATGCAGCCAACCCGCACGTCCCTAATACGTAGCTGCCGCCTGGGTCCGCTCCATAGAAGAGGAGAGAGTAGAGCAGTTCTCCTTCTCCTCTGCTTTGTCGCCCACATATACTGCTGATTGGTGGTGAGCACAGGCGTGAACTGCTGCCTCCGCCAATAAGCTTACCCCTCCCTCCAGCCCGGCCATGAACGCCGCCGATGTGAGATAGGAGGAAGGAAGGAGTTGTAGTGGCCTCCGTCACCCTGTGCTATCCCCTGCACTGTCACCTGAAGGCCCTAGGTGAGTGACAGGTCAGGGACCAACTTCCGTATGAAATCCTGTGCCTCCGCATGCGCATTGCAAGTCCCTGTTCCTCTGCCCATAATGGGCAATGCAGTGCGCACGCGCCGGGAATGTGTGGAGCGGCGAGGGATTTCAGACGGAGAGGAGGAGGTAATCAGAGGGGTGAAAGAGGAGGGGTTTGTTAAGCAAAGCGCCAAGGCGCCAGCCGCATGAACGCCACCCCTGGGCACCTTCACAACCTAATTACCATATGGTATAAAAGTGTTTTTTGGAGCAAATCGGCGATGGACTGCAATTTGAAAGGTACCATAGTAATCTGGGGAAAGTAATGGAGAACCTGATCTGAGTGGTCTCTGTAATGGTCATATTTGGTGAAAGACTCCCTTTAAATTGTGACACAGATCATGCCATATACAGGACATTTTGCACTTGGTGTCAAAAATACGGCATAGGCTCCACCATCACAAAATTAGAACAGCAGTGTCTCCGACATTACCAAAAACAAAAACACGGCATCAGGAGCAGATAAACATTTTGTGGAAGAGCATGCAGGATCACCGGAGTCTTTTAGATTACATGGTACAGAAAGGGTTAACAGACCCCCTAGAAGAGGTAACTGGCAGAAGTTTGTTTTAACCACTTCAGCCCCGCTAGGTGAAACCCCCTTCATGACCAGAGCACTTTTTACACTTCGGCACTGCACTACTTTCATCGTTTATTGCTCGGTCATGCAACTTACCACCCAAATGAATTTTACCTCCTTTTCTTCTCACTAATAGAGCTTTCATTTGGTGGTATTTCATTGCTGCTGGCATTTTTACTTTTTTTGTTATTAATCAAAATGTAACGATTTTTTTGCCAAAAAATGACATTTTTCACTTTCAGCTGTAAAATTTTGCAAAAAAAACGACATCCATATATAAATTTTTCACCAAATTTATTGTTCTACATGTCTTTAATAAAAAAAAAATGTTTGGGCAAAAAAAAAATGGTTTGGGTAAAAGTTATAGCATTTACAAACTATGGTACAAAAATGTGAATTTCCGCTTTTTGAAGCAGCTCTGACTTTCTGAGCACCTGTCATGTTTCCTGAGGTTCTACAATGCCCAGACAGTAGAAACCCCCCACAAATGACCCCATTTCGGAAAGAAGACACCCTAAGGTATTCGCTGATGGGCATAGTGAGTTCATAGAACTTTTTATTTTTTGTCACAAGTTAGCGGAAAATGATGATGATTTTATTTTTTTTATTTTTTCTTACAAAGTCTCATATTCCACTAACTTGCGACAAAAAATAAAAAATTCTAGGAACTCGCCATGCCCCTCACGGAATACCTTGGGGTGTCTTCTTTCCAAAATGGGGTCACTTGTGGCGTAGTTATACTGCCCTGGCAATTTAGGGGCCCAAATGTGTGAGAAGAACTTTGCAATCAAAATGTGTAAAAAATGACCGGTGAAATCCAAAAGGTGCACTTTGGAATATGTGCCCCTTTGCCCACCTTGGCAGCAAAAAAGTGTGACACATCTGGTATCGCGCCGTACTCAGGAGAAGTTGGGGAATGTGTTTTGGGGTGTCATTTTACATATACCCATGCTGGGTGAGAAAAATATCTTGGTCAAATGCCAACTTTGTATAAAAAAATGGGAAAAGTTGTCTTTTGCCAAGATATTTCTCTCACCCAGCATGGGTATATGTAAAATGACACCCCAAAACACATTCCCCAACTTCTCCTGAGTACGGCGATACCAGATGTGTCACACTTTTTTGCTGCCAAGGTGGGCAAAGGGGCACATATTCCAAAGTGCACCTTTCAGATTTTGCAGGCCATTTTTTACACATTTTGATTGCAAGGTACTTCTCACACATTTGGGCCCCTAAATTGCCAGGGCAGTATAACTACGCCACAAGTGACCCCATTTTGGAAAGAAGACACCCCAAGGTATTCTGTGAGGGGCATGGCGAGTTCCTAGAATTTTTTATTTTTTGTCACAAGTTAGCGGAAAATGATGATTTTTTTTTTTTCTCTTTTTTCCTTACAAAGTCTCATATTCCACTAACTTGCGACAAAAAATAAAAAATTCTAGGAACTCGCCATGCCCCTCACAGAATACCTTGGGGTGTCTTCTTTCCAAAATGGGGTCACTTGTGGCGTAGTTATACTGCCCTGGCAATTTAGGGGCCCAAATGTGTGAGAAGAACTTTGCAATCAAAATCTGTAAAAAATGACCGGTGAAATCCGAAAGGTGCACTTTGGAATATGTGCCCCTTTGCCCACCTTGGCATCAAAAAAGTGTCACACATCTGGTATCGCCGTACTCAGGAGAAGTTGGGGAATGTGTTTTGGGGTGTCATTTTACATATACCCATGCTGGGTGAGAGAAATATCTTAGCAAAAGACAACTTTTCCCATTTTTTTTATACAAAGTTGGCATTTGACCAAGATATTTTTCTCACCCAGCATGGGTATATGTAAAATGACACCCCAAAACACATTCCCCAACTTCTCCTGAGTACGGCGATACCAGATGTGTGACACTTTTTTGCAGCCTAGATGCGCAAAGGGGCCCAAATTCCTTTTAGGAGGGCATTTTTAGACATTTGGATCCCAGACTTCTTCTCACGCTTTAGGGCCCCTAAAAAGCCAGGGCAGTATAAATACCCCACATGTGACCCCACTTTGGAAAGAAGACACCCCAAGGTATCCAATGAGGGGCCTGGCAAGTTCATAGAATTTTTTTTTTTTTGCATAAGTTAGCGGAAATTGATTATTTTTTTTTTTTTCTCACAAAGTCTCACTTTCCGCTAACTTAGGACAAAAATTTAAATCTTTCATGGACTCAATATGCCCCTCAGCAAATACCTTGGGGTGTCTTCTTTCCAAAATGGGGTCAGTTGTGGGGTGTTTGTACTGCCCTGGCATTTGAGGGTCTCCGCAATCATTACATGTATGGCCAGCATTAGGAGTTTCTGCTATTCTCCTTATATTGAGCATACGGGTAATGAGATTTTTTTTTCCGTTCAGCCTCTGGGCTGAAAGAAAAAAATGAACGGCACAGATTTCTTCATTCGCATCGATCAATGTGGATGAAAAAATCTCTGCCAAAAAAAAAAAATGGAGGGGAAAGGCGTCTGCCAGGACATAGGAGCTCCGCCCAACATCCATACCCACTTAGCTCGTATGCCCTGGCAAACCAGATTTCTCCATTCACATCAATCGATGTGGATAAATAAATCATTGCCGGGATTAATTTTTTTTTTTAAATATATATATATATATACACAAAGTGCTTGCCAAAGCATAGGAACGCCGCCTCCTCCTCAGCTCGTATGCCTCGGCAAACGTATCTGTCACTGCAGAGGAGAAAATCCCGTCTTGCAGCGCCGCATACACCGACTTGTGTGTAATCTGACAGCAGCGCAATGCTTCTGTCAGAATGCACATCGGTGCTGCAGCTAGTCAATCGGTTGGTCCACCTGGAAGGTAAAAAAAGAAAAAAAAAAAAAAAAGAAAAAACCAGGCCGCAACGCAATAATTTTATTAACTTTGCAAC
Source organism: Bufo gargarizans (assembly GCF_014858855.1). Lineage (NCBI taxonomy): Eukaryota > Metazoa > Chordata > Amphibia > Anura > Bufonidae > Bufo > Bufo gargarizans. Next base: position 60,719,581 of record NC_058083.1, on the reverse strand, counting down.
AGAACATGTAACTTTAACTTTTTAACTGAACATTAACCTTTTTGCTTACTGGTCTGTTTTTTTTTTTTTTTTTTTTTTTTTTACCTTTATAGAACAAACCTCTCCTTCCCCATGGGTCAATGTGCAAAGCGCAAATCGCCCAAAGATGTGGCGAAGTGCGTTATGCACTTTGTCCCATGTGAAAGGAGACGTTTGCAGCAGCAGTGAGTGAATGGGCCCTAATAGCCCTGTGTGCCTGTCCTGGTGAGATGATCCCTATGCTAATAGTGTACCTGTGAGTGGTACTTCCGGAAACACTCTCCAAAGCATAGGGCAGGGTGGTCCGGACAGTCAGGACAGAAATAGCGGGTGTCACGCCTTATTCCACTCCTGCTACAGACACGACATCTTTTTCGGGGTGACGGTTGGGTTGAGGTACCAGGAACGACATTGGGGAAATGTCGCTCGTGTAGACGGCTAACTACACTGGTGGTTGGGGCCACGGAACCTCCTGGATACAGGAGGTTCTCGATGATCTCTTCCTGAAATTTGAGGAAGGATCCAGTTCTCCCAGCCTTACTGTAGAGAACAAAACTATTGTACAGAGCCAATTGAATTAAATATACAGACACCTTCTTATACCAGCGTCTGGTTCTGCGGGAAACTAAATACGGAGACAACATCTGGTCATTGAAGTCGACCCCTCCCATGTGGAGGTTATAGTCGTGGACTGAGAGGGGCTTTTCAATGACACGGGTTGCTCGCTCAATTTGTATTGTCGTGTCTGCGTGAATGGAGGAGAGCATGTAAACGTCACGCTTGTCTCTCCATTTCACCGCGAGCAGTTCTTCGTTACACAGTGCGGCCCTCTGCCCCCTTGCAAGACGGGTGCTAACGAGCCGTTGGGGGAAGCCCGCTCGACTAGTTCGCGCGGTACCACAGGCGCCAATCCGTTCTAGAAACAAATGCCTAAAGAGGGCCACACTTGTGTAAAAATTGTCCACATAAAGATGGTACCCCTTGCCGAATAAGGGTGACACCAAGTCCCAAACTGTCTTCCCACTGCTCCCCAGGTAGTCAGGGCAACCGACCGGCTCCAGGGTCTGATCTTTTCCCTCATAGACCCGAAATTTGTGGGTATAGCCTGTGGCCCTTTCACAGAGCTTATACAATTTGACCCCATACCGGGCGCGCTTGCTTGGGATGTATTGTTTGAAGCCAAGGCGCCCGGTAAAATGTATCAGGGACTCGTCTACGCAGATGTTTTGCTCTGGGGTATAAATATCTGCAAATTTCTGGTTGAAATGGTCTATGAGGGGCCGAATTTTGTGGAGCCGGTCAAAAGCAGGGTGGCCCCTGGGACGGGAGGCGGTGTTGTCACTAAAGTGCAGGAACCGCAGGATGGCCTCAAAACGTGCCCTGGACATGGCAGCAGAGAACATGGGCATGTGATGAATCGGGTTCGTGGACCAATATGACCGCAATTCATGCTTTTTTGTCAGGCCCATGTTGAGGAGGAGGCCCAGAAAAGTTTTAAGTTCGGAAACTTGGACTGGTTTCCACCGGAAAGGCTGGGCATAAAAGCTTCCCGGGTTAGCGGTGATAAATTGTGTGGCATACCTGTTTGTTTCGGCCACAACTATGTCTAAAAGCTCCGCAGTCAAGAACAGCTCAAAAAATCCCAGGGCCGAACCGATCTGGAGTTCGGGTTGAGACGGCTCAGACTGGGCAGTGAAAGGGAAAACTACAGGTGCGGCTGAAGTTGGGGACTGCCAATCAGGGTTTGCCAGCACCTCTGGGATTCTAGGGGCTCTACGGGCACGTCTTTGCGGTGGCTGCGACGGGGTCACTACTGCACGTGCCACCGTACCAGCTTCAACTGCCCTTCTGGTGCTCGCTACTTCACCAGGTTGTACGGCAGTGCTGGTACTAGGTCCAGGGAGGGCTGGGCTGCTGGTGTATGCCTCACCACGTAATCCGACAGCACCAGCCCCACTCTGCTGCTCTTGAAGCGGATCCTGCGCAACCTGCGGTCTAGCGACACGGGGCCGGGTACGCCTGGTGGTATCAGGGACCTCAGCCTCCTCGTCCGAACTTTGGGTCAGAGAGCCACTGCTTTCTACAGGTTCGTATTCTGACCCGCTGGATTCATCAGATGAGGGCTCCCACTCCTCATCCGACTGGGTCAGAAGCCTGTAGGCCTCTTCAGAGGAATACCCCCTGTTAGACATGTGGGCAACTAAATTTAGGGGTATTCCCTGAGACTACCCAAGAAAAAAAAAGCAAGCCTGTCTTACAAAGGGGAGGCTAGCGAAGTACCGGAGGCCGCTGCGGTTGATAAAAAATATCAAAACTGATTTTTTTATCGCCGCAGTGCGTGTAAAGTGAATGTGCAGTGATCAAAAAAACATTTTTTTTTTGTCACTGCGGTGGGGCGGGTGTGGGCGAACGCACGTGTGGGCGACCGATCAGGCCTGATCGGGCAAACACTGCGTTTTGGGTGGAGGGCGAACTAAAGTGACACTAATACAATTATAGATCTGACCGTGATCAGTTTTGATCACTTCCAGATACTATAAAAGTACAAATGTTGATTAGCGATACGCTAATCAGCGAATAACGGACTGCGGTGCGGTGGGCTGGGCGCTAACTGATCGCTAACTACCTAACCAAGGGACCTAAACTATACCTAAAACCTAACGGTCAATAACAGTGAAAAAAAAAAGTGACAGTTTGCACTGATCACTTTTTTCTTTTCACTTGTGATTGACAGGGGTGATCAAAGGGGTGATCAAAGGGTTAATTGGGGTTCAGGGGGGTGATCAGGGGCTATAGTGTAGTGTTTGGTGTACTCACTGTGAAGCCTGCTCCTCTGCTGGATCCAACCGACGAAAAGAACCAGCAGAGGAGCAGGCAGCCATATAACAGATCATATTTACTAATATGATCTGCTATCTGGCACTTTGATTGGATTTTTTAAAAATCAGCAACCTGCCAGCCACGATCATTGGCTGGCAGGTTGCTGACGAAATACTTCTCGATTAAATGCCGGCGCGAACTGCGCACGCGCGGGCGCATACTCGCGTCATCTCGCGTCTCGCGAGATGACGCGTATATGCGTGACTGTGCGCAGCGCTGCCACCTCCGGAACGCATATGTGCGTTAGGCGGTCCGGAGGTGGTTAAACAATAAAGCCTTATGAATTATGCGATTGGGAACTAGATACCCTGCCGGCTTAACCCCATCCCGACCTGGTCGGGTCTTTAAAGATGGCTGCTTCATACAGCAGACACCCACGGCTAATGTCCGCGGCCGGTGGTAATACCGGTCATGGACATTTTACAATTCAGATGCCGTGGTCAATCCTGACCACGGCATCTGAGCGCGCAAAATACCGGGAGTGTGCGCTGTCGGTGGTGCCCATACGGCAAAAAACGAGACGGAAAAAAGCATCAAAATGGCCGATTCACGGTTTTTGACCGCTTCATTCTCTAAAAATATTTTTTTTATAAAAAGTGATCAAAAAGTCATACACACCCCAGAATGTTATCAATGAAAAGTACAGATCACCCCGCAAAACATTAGTCCCTAAACAGCTCTGTACACATAATTACAAAAAAGTTATAGAAGTCAAAATATGGCGACGAAAAAAAGTTTTTTCCAACTTTTTTATTACTATTTTATTAAAACGCAAGAAAAACGATACATATAAGTTATCGCCGGATTCATAATGACGTGTAGAATGAAATTAACTAGTCAGCTTTATCACACATCGAATGTCATAAATAAAAAACTGAGGCGGAATTGCTTTTTTTTCTCCAACTTTACCCCATTTGGAATTTTCTTCCCGCTTCCCAATACATCTTATTCAATATTAAATGGTGGCGTTGGAAAGTATAACTTGTCCGGCAAAAAACAAGCCCTCACACGGCTATGTGAACAGAAAAATAAAAAAGTTCTGGCTCTGGGAAGGCAGGGAGCGCAAAACGAAAACGCAAAAACAAAAAAAGGCAGAAGGGGTTAAATTATAAGAGTGATTTATTATACATCTATTCAAAACTACCGTTATTTAAAGCCTATTTTATTGTTCTATATTTATGGCAATGCCACCATATTCCTATATTGTCTCGGCTCACGTCCATGTAGCAATCTTGTCTGCGTGTTTTTTGTCCCACGCAATAATTACAGGTGTTTCGTCTTGTATGGTTTGTAAACCTCTGTATTGCAGGTCGTGATCAAGTTTCGAAACGCGTAGACTGGAGACTGTGTACCTCTTTTGAAGGATGAAATAAAGTCTTGGATTTTAACTGGAGTACTCTTTTTGAATGTTGCCCGCCATGGTCGACGGTCTTTTTCACCATGAGGAGCAAGAAGTCTGCTTTATGTGCGATAAAGGTGGTGAGCGTCTCTGAACTGTGTTTGCAAAGACCTTGCTGATCCATCCCCAATAGGCATGTCAGAAGTCCTCCAAGAGGTTGAACAACGACGCGAAAGTCAGAAGCAAATAATATCCTATCTGCAACATGTCTCAGCCTGTCCGGATTCTCTGACTGTAACCGCATCGGTACCGCAACAACCAGCAGCTCTTACTCTGCCAGCCATCTGCGGAGGAACCGGTCTCAGATTGCAATGGTGATCTTGCAGTTATTGCTGCATCAATTCCCTGCTGAATGGGCCAAAGTAGCCTTTATTATTTCTCATTTGGGTGGAGAGGCCCTGGCATGGGTACATCCCATATAGAAGAGGAACGGTGCTGCCACTAGTAACCTGTATCTTTTTCTGGACTCATTTCAGAAAATGTTTAAAGAATCTGCGCGTGCTTCTGCATCCTCCACTCTACTCTGCCTCTGCCAAGTCTCCCATACTGTAGGCCAATATGTGATCCAGTTCCGAACCCTGGCCCCGGAATTGGCCTGGAATGATAAAGCATTAGTCACAGCCTTTTGGGAGGGGCTCTCCAGTCGAAAAGGTGAGTTGGCTGGTAAGGACAAACCTACCTCTCTGGATGTCCTGATAATTTTGGCCAACTCGATAGACATGTAGTTCTTGGAATGTGCCAAGCAGATGGGTCAAAAGAGAAGATCCTTTCAACTGGCACCAAAATTTAAAAATCATAATCTTTTTCACCAGCTTCTGTTCCCGAACCCATGCAGGTGGACAGAGTAAGGCTGTCTGATGAAAAATATAACCACAGACCTACCAATAGACTGTGCCTGTACTGTGGTGGCAGTGGTCACTTTGTCTGCATCTGTCCTCAAAAGCAAGAAAACTCCAGAGCCCAGGGCCAGTTGGAGAGTGAAGTGAAGATCAGTCCTCGCCAGAGCCATCTTTTCCAGTGACTTTGTCCTATGGTGGTACTCGGTTCACCGGGTGAGCCCTCCTTGATTCTGGTTCGGCAGGTATCTTCCTGCAATAGCACGTGGTGGACCAGTATTACTTACCTGTTTGACATCTCAAAAGACTCTTGCTGGTGACTTCTAATTCCATGCGTTTCATCACAGAGTCCTTGGATCTGCAAACGGGAAACTGCACTCTGAAAAGAGATCTCTATTGATGCTTCAAAATTGCCAAGTCAGTTGGGTCTGCCATGGCTCCGTATGCATAAATATCTGCTGCCTCCAATCTCCAATTGTTTGATCGTTTCCATAGGGCAAATTTTTATTTATTACAAACTGGATTTGTGTGGGGCCTACAATTTGATTCCTCATAACAGTTTTTAGTACTTGAGATGGCTGCTACAAATATTTAAAGATACACTTCGGTTTATGTAACGTGTCAGTCGTTATAGGGTGGGAAATTTTGGGGTGCTGTCATGGGTTTCATCAGCCTATAGTTTCTCATAAAAGGTATGAGTCAAGCTTAAAGTCACCGCCCTGCATATTTCGGGTAAAGAGGCTCCTGCTCTCTCTGCCCATGTTGTCTCCACTGCTCTAGTGGAATTAGCCCTAAAACCTGTTGGTGGAGACAAGTTCAAAGATGAATATGAAATAGAGATGGCATTCTTAACCTATCTAGCAGCTGTACTTGAGGCTGCCTTATGTCCCTTAAATTTACCCTGGAATTGCAAGAGAAGGTTTTCATCTATTCTCCAGTCTGCAGTGGAATCAAGGTACTTCCACAAACACCTCCTCACATGATTATAATATTATATAATATACTTTTTCTCCAACTGGTTCACCGAATTTGGACAAAAAGATCGAAGGATAACATCTTGTGAAATTCCGAGATTACCTTAGGTAAAAAAGATGGGACCGGCCTGACCAGGAAATTCAGAGAAAGTCTGTACCTCAGAAAACCTTCTAGCTGACATATTTGCTAATAAAAAGGTCATCTTAAAGGTAAGCAGCCTAATAGACATGTCATTAGTAGGCTCAAATAGATCCTGGGATAAAGCAGAAAGGATCATAATAAGATCCTAAGGTGGAGAAAAGGGATGAATAGGAGGATTTAATCTAGAAGCAGTTAAGAACCTCTAGACCCAGGGATGTTCAGCTAACCTGTTGTCAAAAAAGTAGCTAAGGGCTGCTACTTGTACCCTCAAGGTGGAAGCTTTTAAGTTCTTGTCTATACCTGCCTGCAGGAAGTCTAAAATTTCTAAAGTTATCCTTTCAACATCCATGCTGAGAGGCAAAGCGGCTCTGGACTGGGATGCAGAAGAAGACCCCGGAAAATCAAGAACTTCTTATTGTCCGAACCCAGGGAGGCTCTACTGCCATCTTCTGTAAGGCTGTGTACCAAGATCTCTTCGCCCATCTGGAAGCAATCAGTATTACAACTGCCTTATCCTCCTGTATTTTCCTCAATACTCTTGGGATGAGGCAAATCGGGAGGAACGCATAAGCTAACTCCTTGCTCCAATTCTGAACTAGAGCATAAAACATTGATGGCCTGTCTATGTGGTTTAGAGAATAGGACCTGGCTACCTTTCTGTTTGTCCTGGTTGCAAATAGATCTATTTGGACAATCTGCAGAAACACCTTGTCGATTAAGCACCATTTCCCTTGCCTGACCTGGGTACGGCTTAGGAAATTGGCTATCACATTCTGATCTCCCTTCAAATGTACTGCCGACAGGAATCAATTTCTGTCCTTCGCTATTTGAAATATCTCCAGAGACCGGAACAGACTTTGATGTTCCTCCCTGTTGGTTCACAAAGGCAACTGCTGTAGAATTGTCTGAGTAAAAGATTACACTTCTGTCTTTTACTTCTGGAATAGCTATCTTCAATGTCCTATCTATTTCTTTCAGTTTACTGAAATTGGAAAAAGCCCCCACCTTTCCTGACAGAAATTGCTCAGAGAATGAGCCCCCCATACCCATGGACTGACATCTGTAGTCACAATTAACTGATCCTGTACAGACCACAGAACTCCTGTTGATAGATTCTCTGGAATTGTCTGGCTCTTGATGAGAGATTACATTTGTGGTCCAAAGAGAATGGGGAACCGTCCCCGTATTTCAGGATGTCCATCTGAAGTTCTTTTCAGTGTATTTGGGTATACGGTCCTGCTGGTATGGCAGAGGTCATCTGACCTAGAACAGACGTAAGAGTGGAAAAGAGTTCATACTTGTTCCCTGATGACGTCCTTCCTTCTGGATGGCATATTTGAGAAGGGAGAAAAATTTGACTTTTCTTGACTTAGTCGCCAACCCCGATCTTTCAAGGTTGCGCAAAGGAATCTTAAATCCTTTTCTAGTTCTTCTTTTGTTTGCATAAAAACTAGTAGGTAGTCCAAATAGGGAACCATGGAAAGACCCTTTGTTCTCAAAAAGGCTGCTTCTTAGATAAACTGGCGTAACAGTCTAACATAAGATGCTGGTAACGGTATCTTACATCTCCCGCATTCCTTATGTTTAGTATGCCTTCTTAGGTGTTTTTGCGTGCTACAAAACAATAGGCAAACAACACCCCATATTAATAAGGAAGAAGATCTATCACCATTGAATTAGTACTCCCCCACTCTTCAGGACTAATACCGGACTTGCAGGCCTCGAGGGTTCCATGGGGTCGGCGTGTATGTCATCCCTTGGCTCATACATAATAAGCGCACCAGATCATGCACAGCACTGTATGCATACTTCCTGGACTAGCTGCGCTCCTCTGCTGCCACTTCTAATGCACCAATAGCCTCCTTTTATCCTCTTTTTAGGTCTAGAATGCCTAATTCAGCTAGCCAGGACGCTGGCCCAAACTCCGCGCCCCAGAACCAGAAGTGATGTCACAACTGGAAGTCGTTACTCTGTAATCTTGCGCATGCCTAGTTCACAACATCCTCCATCTTGGAAATTGGCAGATCACCGTGCGTCCCACAGACTGAACTGGAGCCGCCTGAACACGGCTACACCGGCTCCCTAGAAGCTGGGAGGAGGCAGATGAGACAGAAGTCTTAGGCAGCGGCTCCTCACAGAGACTGACGCCGCCCAGGATAGGCCCCGTCACGTTATGGAGACCCGGGCCTTCCTCAGTCCTTTGGGTGTGAACCCTTGTATCAGGAGCACAAGTTCCCTAGGTATTTGCTATCCGGAGGACAGGAAACCTGAACTGAGACGTGGTGGGGGTGTGAACCTTTTTATTTCATCAGGTTTCCTGTCCTGGATAGGAGGTCCTAATCGCAAGGGTGTTGTCATGAATGAGGGGAAAACAAGTTAGGACCATTAATTGGAGAACTTATGCAAAGAGTCTAGTGACCTAATACAAAGCCAATATTTACTTCCATCAGGATGTGACACATCACAATTCTTGCAAGTCATATAGACGGGCTTAGAAGATCTCTTGTGGACTTCATCCTAACAGCTATTAGCTCCTGCCTACCAAGTCCAACCAGTAGAAGACTGCAGATTAAATATTCCCCAAGCAAGAAGCAAATTGAAAAGGGAAGGGTTCGGCTATTGGTGGAGGAAGACAAAAAAGGACTAAAAAACAAGTGATGTTTAGTTCAATGTCTCCAGAAAATATGCAGAACGTTGACAGAGCCTAACACCGATTACCACCAAAGATGCCAGTGCTCCCATATATGTACCAGATGATGGCTCCTGTGCCAACACCACCGCAACCCTAGTGACCATCAAGATTGTCACCACCTCAACATCTGAACTGTGCATGGGCCAAGCTCTGACACATGTACAGGAAATCTACAACACCAGAGAACACAACACTAATGGACACCATGTCTATAGAATGATCCAGGCATAAGCACGGATATATACCACAACTACCAGAGACCAATCAAAGATTGCCGCCATGCCTATAGTCTGATTCACGCATTTGTGGAAATTCCTTGGAAGAAACCCAGAATGGCTCCAGCAGAACAAACAACGGACAAGTTAGAAGCCGATCAAGAACAGAGAGCTAGAACTGACAGAAAGGGAGCAACAAAGCAACCGAGGTGTCTTCTATTAATTACCATCAGGTAGAAAGCTTCATAGCAGTAGACAGACAGTCATCAAGTCTTATAGAAACATAGAATGTGTCAGCAGATAAGAACCATTTGGCCCATCTAGTCTGCCCAATATACTGAATACTATGCATAGCCCCTGGCCCTATCTTATATGAAGGATGGCCTTATGCCTATCCCATGCATGCTTAAACTCCTTCACTGTATTTGCAGCTACCACTTCTGCAGGAAGGCTATTCCATGCATCCACTACTCTCTCAGTAAAGTAATACTTCCTGATATTACTTTTAAACCTCTGCCCCTCTAATTTAAAACTGTGTCCTCTTGTAGCAGTTTTTCTTCTTTTAGAAATTATCTCCTCTTTTCCCTTGTTGATTCCCTTTATGTATTTAGCAGTTTCTATCATCTCCCCTCTGTCTCGTCTTTCTTCCAAGCTCTACATGTTAAGGTCCTTTCATCTTTCCTGGTAAGTTTTATCCTGCAATCCATGTACCAGTTTAGTAGCTCTTCTCTGAACTCTCTCCAAAGTATCAGTATCCTTCTGGAGATATGGTCTCCAGTACTGCGCACAATACTCCAGATGAGGTCTCACTAGTGCTCTGTAGAGCGGCATGAGCACCCCCCTCTGTCTACTGGTAATGCCTCTCCCTATACACCCCAGCATTCTGCTAGCATTTCCTGCTGCTCTATGACATGGTCTGCCTACCTTTAAGTCTTCTGAAATAATGACCCCTAAATCCCTTTCCTCAGATACTGAGGTTAGGACTGTATCACTGATTGTATATTCGGCTCTTGGGTTTTTACGCCCCAGGTGCATTATCTTGCACTTATCAACATAAAATTTTAGTTGCCAGATTTTTGACCATTCCTCTAGTTTTCCTCAATCCTTTTCCATTTGGTGTATCCCTCCAGGAACATCAACCCTGTTACAAATCTTTGTATCATCAGCAAAAAGACACACCTTACCATCGAGGCCTTCTGCAATTTCGCTGATAAAGATATTAAACAATATGGGTCCCAGAACAGATCCCTGAGGTCCCCACTGGTAACAAGACCCTGGTCTGAATATACTCCATTGACTACAACCCTCTGTTGCCTGTCCCTCAGCCACTGCCTAATCCATTCAACAATATGGGAGTCCAAGCACAATGACTGCACTTTATTGATAAGCCTTTTATGTGGGACAGTATCAAAAGCCTTACTAAAGTCCAGATAAGCAATGTCTACTGCACCTCCGCCATCTATAATTATTAGTCACCCAATCAGAAAAATCTGACTTACCCTAGAAAAGGACAGAAGAAAGAAACCAAGGGGGAGACGAGCAGCTGCGCTCATTATTCTGTTAGCTCTTAATGTCACCAATACAAACCAAGCAGTAGGAGAGGTAACTCCGACCCTAATGTATGAGCGGCGTGCAGGGTGTCCAGGAGAAGAGCAGCAGCCAGTGACTAAGTCACAGCTCCCTCCGCTCCTGTACATAACACAGGGGTCACTGCCCGGAGTGCTACTTTACTGCAGCTCTAAGGTGGAGCCTCCCCATTCACTTCCTCCATTCATGATTCCATACCTGTGGTCACATGGACTGGAATGTCCTCCTCCACCTCACTCTTACACGGGGGATCGCCCATCATCCGCTCTTCTTCATCCTCCACTTTAATATCAGTCACATCTTCCCCCTGATTTGTCATCTGTAACAATTCAGGACAATACAGCAGACAGGTGGGAAATCTAACAGATCCACATAAGAGACCCCCACCATCTATGACCCCTCTATGACTGCAGGACCCCCCTATATAGATGTGTATAGGGCTCAGCTCCATCTACCTGATGGTTCTCTGGGAGCTTCTCCTCTGGACAGTCCTGGGAATACAGAGGATGGGGACATCTCTCAGGGGGACTTCTCCTCCTGGATCCATCTGTGGAGACACAAGCACACAGTGACTGAATACATGGTCTCCTGTAGATATAGAAATTAAGCGAAGTTTAGAAAATATTGTGGGTTCCTTTATTCAGTATAGTACAAATCCATACAGTGACAGCATCACCTCAATGTTCCAAATGAACGTCTACACGTTTCGAACAAACATGTTCTTAGTCTCCTGTAGATCTGTCTATAGATCAGACTCTTCTCTCAGCTCCTTCACTTCTAGGTTTAGTGATCGGGGCCTAAATAATAATGTTCTGCTCCTCACCAACCTTCTGCTGAACCCCAAGCTAATCCAGTCACCCCCCATACAACTCCCAGACCTGGAGCTGCTTTTCCACCCAGAGACTCAGCTTTCACTGCTTCCTCAGGGAGATCCATTCTCCAAAGGTGGAAGACACATAATAATAATAAACCTGATCACAGGAGCTGACAATCTAAGAGGAGACAGAGGTGAGAAATAGAGAGTGTCAGTATGGGATCTGCGTCCCCACCGCAGGGTGGCAGATCGCTGTCTGCACATCGCAGCACCATGGGTCCCAGTACTGGCTTACCTTGTAGGAGACGCAGGCGCCCGCCAGCATACCGCCGCATCCGTCCTCACTGCCAGGTGTCATCTGATGCGCTAAAGCGCGCGCACCTTTCCCTTTCCCTTAGGAGTAGGCATCTGGTTCCTGATTACCATCCCCACCCGGAGGTGGGACTATTTGTAGTTAAGGCAGCTTCACTCATCATGAAGTGCCCAAGCGTGGTTGTTGTGCCTCTTGACTCCCGCTGAAGCGTCCCACTGTGTCTGTTTATTGTATCACCTGGATTATAGACCTCTGCACCGTCTGACTACGCATCGCCTCCTGTACGTCTGCCCGGATCCAGACTCTGCACCGCCTAACAACGAGACTGCTTATATCTGCACCGCCTGACAACGAGACCGCTTATATCTGCACTGCCTGACAACGAGACCGCTTATATCTGCACGCTGTAATGCTCTGAGCTTTGTGTTGCCTGTATCTGTCAAGTGACTTTTGAATACTGTCTGCCAGTAAAGACCATCTGTTCCTTTACTCCGCCGTTGTTGGAATCTGTTCACACCACTGCAGGTAACTGGTGCAGACACCCCGGTCCTGACTCTGAGAGTCAGCAGTCAGCAATATTGGGCTAATTCCCAGTCCTCTATCAGCTGACACAGAGGATCCACATCCTCTGGTCGTAACAGAGAGGCTCCAGTCTGTGGCTTGATAGACAGCCAGTAAAAATCCCATAAATTGCAATAATATTCTATCACAATCTATGAGCCATCAGATCACATGAACAAGTCCTCTAGCAGGACTAATAATTATAGCATGAAAATAAAAAAAATCCACAAAATTTTTTTTTTCTAAATCACCTCATTTACGCAATTTTACTTTGAAAAATAAACCAAAAATAGACATAAAATGTATCAGCGTGTCTGAAATAGTTTTTTTTTCCTGAGAATTAAATGCTGCAATGAAAAATTTTTTGGTCACCTTGACCACCGAAAAAATATAATTGAAAAAGTGATCAGAAAGTTGAACTTACCCAAAAACTGATATAAAAAAAAGTAAAGAAAGGAAATAAAACACCCTGCAGCTCGACCCACAAATCCAAGCCCTCATTCAGCTCTGTAGATGGAAATATTAAAAAGTTATGGGGTCTGAATACAGCGATGCAAAAATTTTTTTTATGTTTTCAGAGGCTTTATTGTTTTTTGAAAGGATTAAAATATAATAAAATGATATAGATTTGGCATCGCCGTACTCATACCGAACCTCGAAGATGGTGATAGAGCCACACACATAGAGACACATTTCCTGTATACAGGGCACATCCCTCCTCCTGTAGTATATACCGATAGAGCCGGACACATTTCCTGTATACAGGGCACATCCCTCCTCCTGTAGTATATACCGATAGAGCCGGACACATTTCCTGTATACGGGGCACATCCCTCCTCCTGTAGTATACACAGATAGAGCCGGACACATTTCCTGTATACAGGGCACATCCCTCCTCCTGTAGTATATACCGATAGAGCCGGACACATTTCCTGTATACAGGGCACATCCCTCCTCCTGTAGTATATACCGATAGAGCCGGACACATTTCCTGTATACAGGGCACATCCCTCCTCCTGTAGTATACACCGATAGAGCCGGACACATTTCCTGTATACAGGGCACATCCCTCCTCCTGTAGTATATACCGATAGAGCCGGACACATTTCCTGTATACAGGACACATCTCTCCTCCTGTAGTATATACCGATAGAGCCGGACACATTTCCTGTATACAGGGCACATCCCTCCTCCTGTAGTATATACCGATAGAGCCGGACACATTTCCTGTATACAGGACACATCCCTCCTCCTGTAGTATATACCGATAGGGCCGGACACATTTCCTGTATACAGGACACATCCCTCCGCCTGTAGTATATACAGATAGAGCCGGACACATTTCCTGTATACGGGGCACATCCCTCCGCCTGTAGTATATACCGATAGAGCCGGACACATTTCCTGTATACAGGACACATCCCTCCTCCTGTAGTATATACCGATAGAGCCGGACACATTTCCTGTATACAGGGCACATCCCTCCTCCTGTAGTATATACCGATAGAGCCGGACACATTTCCTGTATACAGGGCACATCCCTCCTCCTGTAGTATATACCGATAGAGCCGGACACATTTCCTGTATACAGGGCACATCCCTCCTCCTGTAGTATATACCGATAGAGCCGGACACATTTCCTGTATACAGGGCACATCCCTCCTCCTGTAGTATATACCGATAGAGCCGGACACATTTCCTGTATACAGGACACATCCCTCCTCCTGTAGTATATACCGATAGAGCAGGACACATCCCTCCTCCTGTAGTATATACCGATAGAGCCGGACACATTTCCTGTATACAGGGCACATCCCTCCTCCTGTAGTATATACCGATAGAGCCGGACACATTTCCTGTATACAGGGCACATCCCTCCTCCTGTAGTATATACCGATAGAGCCGGACACATTTCCTGTATACAGGGCACATCCCTGCTCCTGTAGTATATACCGATAGAGCCGGACACATTTCCTGTATACAGGGCACATCCCTCCTCCTGTAGTATATACCGATAGAGCCGGACACATTTCCTGTATACAGGGCACATCCCTCCTCCTGTAGTATATACCGATAGAGCCGGACACATTTCCTGTATACAGGGCACATCCCTCCTCCTGTAGTATATACCGATAGAGCCGGACACATTTCCTGTATACAGGGCACATCCCTCCTCCTGTAGTATATACAGATAGAGCCGGACACATCCCTCCTCCTGTAGTATATACCGATAGAGCCGGACACATTTCCTGTATACAGGGCACATCCCTCCTCCTGTAGTATATACCGATAGAGCCGGACACATTTCCTGTATACAGGGCACATCCCTCCTCCTGTAGTATATACCGATAGAGCCGGACACATTTCCTGTATACAGGGCACATCCCTCCTCCTGTAGTATATACCGATAGAGCCGGACACATTTCCTGTATACAGGGCACATCCCTGCTCCTGTAGTATATACCGATAGAGCCGGACACATTTCCTGTATACAGGGCACATCCCTCCTCCTGTAGTATATACCGATAGAGCCGGACACATTTCCTGTATACAGGGCACATCCCTCCTCCTGTAGTATATACCGATAGAGCCGGACACATTTCCTGTATACAGGGCACATCCCTCCTCCTGTAGTATATACCGATAGAGCCGGACACATTTCCTGTATACAGGGCACATCCCTCCTCCTGTAGTATATACAGATAGAGCCGGACACATCCCTCCTCCTGTAGTATATACCGATAGAGCCGGACACATTTCCTGTATACAGGGCACATCCCTCCTCCTGTAGTATATACCGATAGAGCCGGACACATTTCCTGTATACAGGGCACATCCCTCCTCCTGTAGTATATACCGATAGAGCCGGACACATTTCCTGTATACAGGGCACATCCCTCCTCCTGTAGTATATACCGATAGAGCCGGACACATTTCCTGTATACAGGGCACATCCCTCCTCCTGTAGTATATACCGATAGAGCCGGACACATTTCCTGTATACAGGGCACATCCCTCCTCCTGTAGTATATACCGATAGAGCCGGACACATTTCCTGTATACAGGGCACATCCCTCCTCCTGTAGTATATACCGATAGAGCCGGACACATTTCCTGTATACAGGGCACATCCCTCCTCCTGTAATATATACCGATAGAGCCGGACACATTTCCTGTATACGGGGCACATCCCTCCTCCTGTAGTATATACAGATAGAGCCGGACACATTTCCTGTATACGGGGCACATCCCTCCTCCTGTAGTATATACCGATAGAGCCGAACACATTTCCTGTATACAGGGCACATCCCTCCTCCTGTAGTATATACCGATAGAGCCGAACACATTTCCTGTATACAGGGCACATCCCTCCTCCTGTAGTATATACCGATAGAGCCGGACACATTTCCTGTATACGGGGCACATCCCTCCTCCTGTAGTATATACAGATAGAGCCGGACACATTTCCTGTATACAGGGCACATCCCTCCTCCTGTAGTATATACCGATAGAGCCGGACACATTTCCTGTATACGGGGCACATCCCTCCTCCTGTAGTATACACAGATAGAGCCGGACACATTTCCTGTATACAGGGCACATCCCTCCTCCTGTAGTATATACCGATAGAGCCGGACACATTTCCTGTATACAGGGCACATCCCTCCTCCTGTAGTATATACCGATAGAGCCGGACACATTTCCTGTATACAGGACACATCTCTCCTCCTGTAGTATATACCGATAGAGCCGGACACATTTCCTGTATACAGGGCACATCCCTCCTCCTGTAGTATATACCGATAGAGCCGGACACATTTCCTGTATACAGGACACATCCCTCCTCCTGTAGTATATACCGATAGGGCCGGACACATTTCCTGTATACAGGACACATCCCTCCGTCTGTAGTATATACAGATAGAGCCGGACACATTTCCTGTATACGGGGCACATCCCTCCGCCTGTAGTATATACCGATAGAGCCGGACACATTTCCTGTATACAGGACACATCCCTCCTCCTGTAGTATATACCGATAGAGCCGGACACATTTCCTGTATACAGGGCACATCCCTCCTCCTGTAGTATATACCGATAGAGCCGGACACATTTCCTGTATACAGGGCACATCCCTCCTCCTGTAGTATATACCGATAGAGCCGGACACATTTCCTGTATACAGGACACATCCCTCCTCCTGTAGTATATACCGATAGAGCAGGACACATCCCTCCTCCTGTAGTATATACCGATAGAGCCGGACACATTTCCTGTATACAGGGCACATCCCTCCTCCTGTAGTATATACCGATAGAGCCGGACACATTTCCTGTATACAGGGCACATCCCTCCTCCTGTAGTATATACCGATAGAGCCGGACACATTTCCTGTATACAGGGCACATCCCTCCTCCTGTAGTATATACAGATAGAGCCGGACACATTTCCTGTATACAGGGCACATCCCTCCTCCTGTAGTATACCGATAGAGCCGGACACATTTCCTGTATACAGGGCACATCCCTCCTCCTGTAGTATATACCGATAGAGCCGGACACATTTCCTGTATACAGGGCACATCCCTGCTCCTGTAGTATATACCGATAGAGCCGGACACATTTCCTGTATACAGGGCACATCCCTCCTCCTGTAGTATATACCGATAGAGCCGGACACATTTCCTGTATACAGGGCACATCCCTCCTCCTGTAGTATATACCGATAGAGCCGGACACATTTCCTGTATACAGGACACATCCCTCCGCCTGTAGTATATACCGATAGAGCTGGACACATTTCCTGTATACAGGGCACATCCCTCCTCCTGTAGTATATACCGATAGAGCCGGACACATTTCCTGTATACAGGACACATCCCTCCTCCTGTAGTATATACCGATAGAGCCGGACACATTTCCTGTATACAGGGCACATCCCTCCTCCTGTAGTATATACCGATAGAGCCGGACACATTTCCTGTATACAGGGCACATCCCTCCTCCTGTAGTATACACAGATAGAGCCGGACACATTTCCTGTATACAGGGCACATCCCTCCTCCTGTAGTATATACCGATAGAGCCGGACACATTTCCTGTATACAGGGCACATCCCTCCTCCTGTAGTATATACCGATAGAGCCGGACACATTTCCTGTATACAGGACACATCCCTCCGCCTGTAGTATATACCGATAGAGCTGGACACATTTCCTGTATACAGGGCACATCCCTCCTCCTGTAGTATATACCGATAGAGCCGGACACATTTCCTGTATACAGGACACATCCCTCCTCCTGTAGTATATACCGATAGAGCCGGACACATTTCCTGTATACAGGGCACATCCCTCCTCCTGTAGTATATACCGATAGAGCCGGACACATTTCCTGTATACGGGGCACATCCCCCCTCCTGTAGTATATACCGATAGAGCCGGACACATTTCCTGTATACAGGGCACATCCCTCCTCCTGTAGTATATACCGATAGAGCCGGACACATTTCCTGTATACAGGACACATCCCTCCTCCTGTAGTATATACCGATAGAGCCGGACACATTTCCTGTATACAGGGCACATCCCTCCTCCTGTAGTATATACCGATAGAGCCGGACACATTTCTTGTATACACGGAGGTGTCTAGCTGACTGCTCTCGACTATCTGTCTATTTATACTGGGGCCATAATACATACAGTGGATATAAAAAGTCTACACACCCCTGTTAAAATGTCAGTTTCTGTTCTGTGAAAAAAACCTTTTTCCACCTTTAATCTTTTAGGTGGAGGGAAGAAAACAAAAAAAACTAAAATAATGTAGTTGCATAAGTGTGCACACCCTCTTATAACTGGGGATGTATCTGTGTTCAGAATTAAGCAATCACATTCAGAATCCTGTTAAATAGCAGTCAGCATACACCGGCCGTCATGTAAATGGCCTCTGATTAAGCCCTAGTTGGTCTTTCCTGAAATGTTCTTAGTCGCCTCCCACAGCAGAAGCCGTGGTCCACAGAGAGCCTCCAAAGCATCAGAGGGATCTCATTGTTGGAAGGTATCAGTCAGGGGAAGGGGACAAAAGAATTTCCAAGGCATTAGATCTACCATGGAACACAGTGGAGACCATCATCATCAAGTGGAGGAAATATGGCCCAACAGTGACATTACCAAGAACTGGACGTCCCTCCAAAACTGATGAAAAGACGAGAAGAAAACTGGTCTGGGAGGCGACCAAGAGGCCTACAGCAACATTACAGGAGCTGCAGGAATTTCTGGCCAGTCCTGGCTGTGTGGTCCATGTGGCAACAATCTCCCGGATTCTTCATATGTCTGGGCTATGGGGTAGAGGGGCAAGACGAAAGCCTTTTCTTACCAAGAAAAACATCCAAGCCAGGCTACATTTTGCAAAAACACATCTGAAGTCTCTCAAAAGCATGTGGGAAAAGCTGTTAAGGTCTGATGAAACCAAGGTTGAACTTTTTGACCATAATTCCAAAAAGATATGTTTGGCGCAAAAACAACACTGCACATCACCAGAAGAACCCCATCCCCACAGTGAAGCATGGTGGGGGCAGCATCATGCCAAGGGGCTGTTCTTCTTCAGCTGGAACTGGGGCCTTAGTTAAGCTAGAGGGAATTATGAACAGTTCCAAATACCAGTCAATATTGGCACAAAACCTTCAGGCTTCTGCTAGAAAACTGAACATGAAGAGGAACTTCATCTTCCAGCAGGACAACGACCCAAAGCAGACATCCAAATGGCTTCACCAGAAGAAGATTACAGTTTAGGAATGTCCCAGCCAGAGCCCAGACCTGAATCCGATTGACAATCTGTGAGGTGATCTGAAGAGGGCCGTGCCCAGGAGATGCCCTCGCAATCTGTGGGGTGATCTGAAGAGGGCTGTGCCCAGGAGATGCCCTCGCAATCTGTGGGGTGATCTGAAGAGTGCCGTGCCCAGAAGATGCCCTCGCAATCTGTGGGGTGATCTGAAGAGGGCTTTGCCCAGGAGATGCCCTCGCAATCTGTGGGGTGATCTGAAGAGGGCCGTGCCCAGGAGATGCCCTTGCAAGCTGTGGGGTGATCTGAAGAGGGCCGTGCCCAGGAGATGCCCTCGCAATCTGTGGGGTGATCTGAAGAGGGCAGTGCCCAGGAGATGCCCTCGCAATCTGTGGGGTGATCTGAAGAGGGCAGTGCCCAAGAGACGCCCTCGCAATCTGTGGGGTGATCTGAAGAAAGATGTGCCCAGGAGATGCCCTCGCAATCTGTGGGGTGATCTGAAGAGGGCCGTGCCCAGGAGATGCCCTCGCAATCTGTGGGGTGATCTGAAGAGGGCTGTGCCCAGGAGATGCCCTCGCAATCTGTGGGGTGATCTGAAGAGGGCCGTGCCCAGGAGATGCCCTCGCAATCTGTGGGGTGATCTGAAGAGGGCCGTGCGCAGGAGACGCCCTCGCAACCTGTGGGGTGATCTGAAGAGGGTCGTGCCCAGGAGATGCCCTCGCAATCTGTGGGGTGATCTGAAGAGGGTCGTTCCCAGTAGATGCCCTCGCAATCTGTGGGGTGATCTGAAGAGCGCTGTGCCCAGAAGATGCCCTCGCAATCTGTGGGGTGATCTGAAGAGGGCTGTGCCCAGGAGACGCCCTCGCAATCTGTGGGGTGATCTGAAGAGGGCTGTGCCCAGGAGACGCCCTCGCAATCTGTGGGGTGATCTGAAGAGGGCTGTGCCCAGGAGATGCCCCCGCAATCTGTGGGGTGATCTGAAGAGGGCTGTGCCCAGGAGATGCCCCCGCAATCTGTGGGGTGATCTGAAGAGGGCCGTGCCCAGGAGATGCCCCCGCAATCTGTGGGGTGATCTGAAGAGGGCCGTGCCCAGGAGATGCCCTCGCAATCTGTGGGGTGATCTGAAGAGGGCTGTGCCCAGGAGATGCCCTCGCAATCTGACAGATTTGGAGGGTTTTTGCAAAGAAGAGTCAAAATGTGCCATGCTGATAGACCCAAGAGACTGAGTGCTGTAATAACATCAAAAGGTGCTTCAACAAAGTATTAGTTTAAGGGTGTGCACACTTATGCAAATATTTTTTGTTTTGTTTTCTTCCCTCCACCTAAAAGATTTCAGTTTGTTTTTCAGTTGAGTTGTACAGTTTATAGGTCACATTAAAGGGGGAAAAAGTTCTGAAATGATTTATCTTTGTCTCATTATTTTTGTTTTAATCACAGAAATCGGACATTCTAACAGGGGCGTGTAGACTTTATATATCCACTGTGTATAATTCTAATAATCATCCTGCAGCCCCCAAGTCTCCCTCCTGTCCACAGCAGCCAGTCAGATTCCTGCTTTCAGTTTACAGAGATCTTTTAGAAAATGAAAGGGGGAATCTGATTGGTTCCTTTGCACCGGTTTTGATGAATCTCCTCTTACCCGGTGATGTGAGGGGATCCTCCATCCTGACCGCTCCTCAGAACTCTCACTCCTCCCAAGACATCTGATTCATGGAGAAGGAAACGGAGCTCAGCAGTGAAGAAAAGAAATGGTGCTGAAGGACCTGGGATGATATCACCATCGTGTGATTTAGAGGAGGCGGAGTTTAAAAATAAAGCAATGAAGACCTGTAATGATGTCAATGTCATGTGACCATAAGAAGGGGCGGGGCTCAGCATTGAAAAGCAATGTTGAGGAAGGCCCTGGGATGACATTACGGTCATGTGATATGAGGGGCGGAGCTGAGCAGTGGGAGGCTTTATCTCAGGGTAGATGCTATTTCCTAGTGAGTAAAGGACCTCTGCTGATGTCACCGCCCATGTGACCAGACGTCTGTGTGTCTGTCCCAGGACCTGGTCCTTTCTGTCAGAGCAGGCTGTATTCTAGAGGGCTGAGGGACCTGGTCCTTTCTGTCAGAGCAGGCTGTATTCTAGAGGGCTGAGGGACCTGGTCCTTTCTGTCAGAGCAGGCTGTATTCTAGAGGGCTGAGGGATCTGGTCCTTTCTGTCAGAGCAGGCTGTATTCTAGAGGGCAGAGGGACCTGGTCCTTTCTGTCAGAGCAGGCTGTATTCTAGAGGGCAGAGGGACCTGGTCCTTTCTGTCAGAGCAGGCTGTATTCTAGAGGGCTGAGGGACCTGGTCCTTTCTATCAGAGCAGGCTGTATTCTAGAGGGCTGAGGGATCTGGTCCTTTCTGTCAGAGCAGGCTGTATTCTAGAGGGCAGAGGGACCTGGTCCTTTCTGTCAGAGCAGGCTGTATTCTAGAGGGCTGAGGGATCTGGTCCTTTCTATCAGAGCAGGCTGTATTCTAGAGGGCAGAGGGACCTGGTCCTTTCTGTCAGAGCAGGCTATATTCTAGAGGGCAGAGGGTCCTGGTCCTTTCTGTCAGAGCAGGCTGTATTCTAAAGGGCAGAGGGACCTGGTCCTTTCTGTCAGAGCAGGCTGTATTCTAGAGGGCTGAGGGACCTGGTCCTTTCTGTCAGAGCAGGCTGTATTCTAGAGGGCAGAGGGACCTGGTCCTTTCTGTCAGAGCAGGCTTTATTCTAGAGGGCTGAGGGACCTGGTCCTTTCTGTCAGAGCAGGCTGTATTCTAGAGGGCTGAGGGACCTGGTCCTTTCTGTCAGAGCAGGCTGTATTCTAGAGGGCTGAGAATTCTGGTCCTTTCTGTCAGAGCAGGCTGTATTCTAGAGGCCAGAGGGACCTGGTCCTTTCTGTCAGAGCAGGCTGTATTCTAGAGGGCAGAGGGTCCTGGTCCTTTCTGTCAGAGCAGGCTGTATTCTAAAGGGCAGAGGGACCTGGTCCTTTCTGTCAGAGCAGGCTGTATTCTAGAGGGCTGAGGGACCTGGTCCTTTCTGTCAGAGCAGGCTGTATTCTAGAGGGCAGAGGGACCTGGTCCTTTCTGTCAGAGCAGGCTGTATTCTAAAGGGCAGAGGGACCTGGTCCTTTCTGTCAGAGCAGGCTGTATTCTAGAGGGCTGAGGGACCTGGTCCTTTCTGTCAGAGCAGGCTGTATTCTAGAGGGCTGAGAATTCTGGTCCTTTCTGTCAGAGCAGGATGTATTCTAGAGGCCAGAGGGACCTGGTCCTTTCTGTCAGAGCAGGATGTATTCTAGAGGGCAGAGGGACCTGGTCCTTTCTGTCAGAGCAGGCTTTATTCTAGAGGGCTGAGGGACCGTTAGAACACTAGGATTTAGACTCAACCAGTAGTGTTGAAGGACCTGCGATTATGTCACTGCCATGTGATTAGAGGGGGCGGAGCTCAGCAATAAATTCTTGATTTGTATGGAGTAGCAGTGATGGAGGAGGCTCCGCCCCTACAGCTCTGATCACATGACTGTGTTTTTATCACAGATCCTTCATCTCTGGTTCTTTCTGGAGAAGGCTCCGCTGATCACATGGCAGTGACATCATCACAGGTCCTTCATCTCTTTCCTCTGGTTCTGTCTGGAGGGGCAGTGATGATGGCGGAGGCTCCGCCCTCCGCTGTACTGATCACATGACAGTGACATCATCACAGGTCCTTCATCTCTTTCCTCTGGTTCTGTCTGGAGGGGCAGTACTGATGGAGGAGGCTCCGCCCCCGGCTGTACTGATCACATGACAGTGACATCATCACAGGTCCTTCATCTCTTTCCTCTGGTTCTGTCTGGAGGGGCAGTGATGATGGAGGAGGCTCCGCCCCCGGCTGTACAGATCACATGACAGTGACATCATTACAGGTCCTTCATCTCTTTCCTCTGGTTCTGTCTGGAGGGGCAGTGATGATGGAGGAGGCTCCGCCCCCGGCTGTACTGATCACATGGCAGTGACATCATCACAGGTCCTTCATCTCTTTCCTCTGGTTCTGTCTGGAGGGGCAGTACTGATGGAGGAGGCTCCGCCCCCGGCTGTACTGATCACATGACAGTGACATCATCACAGGTCCTTCATCTCTTTCCTCTGGTTCTGTCTGGAGGGGCAGTGATGATGGAGGAGGCTCCGCCCCCGGCTGTACTGATCACATGACAGTGACATCATTACAGGTCCTTCATCTCTTTCCTCTGGTTCTGTCTGGAGGAGCATTGATGACGGCGGAGGCTCCGCCCCCGGCTGTACAGATCACATGGCAGTGACATCATCACAGGTCCTTCATCTCTTTCCTCCGCCCCCGGCTGTACTGATCACATGACAGTGACATCATCACAGGTCCTTCATCTCTTTCCTCTGGTTCTGTCTGGAGGGGCAGTGATGATGGAGGAGGCTGGGCTCCTGACTTCCCCGGGTAAGAGGAGAGGCGCTGTGTGTAGATGTGTACAGAGAGACTTGCATTGGTGGGGTGGCCCACTATATTTTACCTGTGAGGTGAGGGTCACTTAGCTGGTCCCCTCTTTGGCTCCGCTGCTGTCTTCCCCGTACTTCTAGTATGTGTATGTAACGTTCTGTCATGGCGGGGGCCCCGGAGCCAGAACTGAGTGCTGGGGAGCAGGTAAGTCCCCTTCACAGGTCTGAAGTATCCTGGACTGCCCCTTTAAGGACTAGGGACACCTATGGGTGCGGGTTGTTATTACATTGTACGTATTGTGGTCTTTATTAGAAGTTTTCGCCCTTTTCTCCTCTCGTTTCCTTGACGCTGATCTGTAGCCGCTTATCTGCTCAGAAATGCTCATTTAACCCCTTATTAGGTTTGACCATTATAAAGACTTGTGATGTCATCATAGAAGGACCCACAGTGCTCGCCCCAGTGCGGCGGCCTCTCCACATAGCTGATCAGCGGGGGCCTTAAACCCACTTAGCTGCAGAGCCGGACACGTCAGAGAACATCCTGTGTTGTCCATATGATTGGGGAAAGGGACCGTAGGGTGATGTGTGGAGCCAGGAGATCCCATCAGGACGCAGCTCCCTGGATAAGGGACAGAGAACTGATCTCCACACTGCACTGGCAGGAAGACAGGGAGGCGACTAGTTTTTTTAAATCCTCTTTTCTTTTACCTTTGTCTTGTCTGTAACTTGTAGGCTCCGGGGTTAAATCATATCAAACCATTACATGTAGTAGCTGCTGGTTCATTCTGCTGATGAAACCCGTTTATTCAGTATTGTTATCTACTGGGTGTACAGCACGGTATTGGATTGGCTGCAGCCGCTGCGCAGTGGGTGGGAGTAGTCCTACAGAAGCGGGAGTCCCAACAGATAGGGGTGGTGCCCCATAGGATAGAGTACTGTATAGCTTGGGGTATTCTGGGGACAGCCTTCTGTATCTACCCACAGGGAAGTAAGCTTATAGACTTAGCCAAGGGGTGAGAGGTGTTGTGCTGTGCCATGACAGGGAGCAAAAAAAAAAAAGGATGGGGGAGCAAAAAAAAAAAAAAGTAAAAAGGGTCTAAAAATTAAGAAGAAAGTAAAAAAAAAAGTTTATGAACATATAAAAAAAGACCATAACAGGTATCGCTGCTTCCCAAAATGCCCAAACTATTAAAATATAAAAATGTACAGATCATCCTGCATATGATCCTGAATACAGATAAGATCTTCAGCTGAATCTCTGTGGGAATGGAGATCATGAGGAGACATGAAGGACGGAGAGGACGGACTGTGGTAATGGAGACTGGATACAAGAGCTGCTGCTCATTCTCCCGACCTCCTCTCTGTACTTCATGTCTCCTCATGGACTCCATTCCTACAGAGATTCAGCTGAAGATCATATTAAACTGTATTCAGGATCATAATCCCTGACAAGCAGAGCAGAGAAGAGGATGAGGCGGCTCTTTAGCTCAGTGTTGTGAAGTAACTTGTCCTCCTGTGTGATTAGGACAGGTTCTGTGTGTACTAATAGGACGGCAGCCATTTTATTTTTCCTAATAATTGCTCCCCAGACAAAACTTTTGGGAATATATTGTAAGGGATCGTTTCTTATTCGGGGGTCATTCTCACAATGATCTTCATCGACCACAGGGTTAGGGGCCAAACATTGCTTTTATTTGGCACTTCAGCAAAACCAAAACAAACAATACAAATCAAACACCTGCCCGGCTGGGCTCTAACTAAACATGAGGACTCCATACCTCACTGAAAGCCCCGTTCACACACGAGAAGAACATGCGGCTTTTCCCAGCCTAACAATCCAGCACTTCCAGGCTGTAACAAAGTCCAGTACAGTCCAGTTTTGGGGGATTGTGGCCCAGAAGTCCTCCGGACTGGCCTAGCGACCATCGATTCCAAGACCTTGCGGAGTCCCCCAAAGTTCAGGCTAACACCTAGCCCCGTGGCCCCTCAGCCAGCTCGACTTGAACTGAGCCTTCCCAGGCCTCTGCTGCACACAGACTCTTCCTCCTCCTAACAGTCTGGACTGGGCTCTTATCCCAGACTGATTGTTCCACCTGGTGCGGCCTCTGACCTGCTGATTGACAGCGAAGACATGGAAACTCCTGCCATATCCCTCCCCTAGCAGCCGTGAGGCCTGTCACTGCCTCACAATATTTATAATGAAGTAATATTTAAGTATTTGAATTTTCTTAATTCCCGGAGAACCCCTTTAACCACCTGACTGTTTTGCCCGAGTCCAGCGCGGACAGTGGGAAAAGTACTTAACTGTTCTTACATTCAAAGCATCCCGATTTCTATCAGTGATATCTTCCCATGCACTGCAGATATTGCTGTCATTCAAGCATTGCCTGAAAGCTTTAAAAAAATACAAAGCTGGTACCAAACCAGAGATATAAGCAGCCAAAGCAGCCGCCCCCTCCCTGTCAGTGTGGAGAATGAGGGAGCAGCTGCAGAGCTGACAGCCTGCAGGAGGAGAGAAAAAATAGAAATGTGGCATCATCCTCACTGTACAGACCCAGATAGATAATAAAATGATATTTTTACCAGACAGTGAACGCCGTAAAAAAAAATCCACAAAATAATGTAAAAATTGCATTTTTTTTCTTTCTTTTAAAAATAAAATAATGAATGCTATTTAATACACTATATATACCCCAAAATGGTTCCTAAAAAATCCTACAACTAATCTTGCAAAATAAATAAAAAAACATTTAGAAGAAAAAATTAAAAAGTTATGACTGCTAGAACACAAAGGGGGGAAATATTATTGGTCTTTAAGGATAAAATGAATGATGTCACTAAGGGGTTAATAACGCAGTTGTGTCCCCTGAGTTGTGCGCCAAAAGAATTTACTGCAGACGCACATCAAAAATCTACAATAAAAAAGTGACATTTTTGGGAAGGTTTTCCCAATTTTAAGGTGACTGTTAGGTGGTTAAGCTGATAGATTTCTGGAATCATTCCTGTTATATAAATAACCTGAAGGTCTTCTCTAGTCATGATTCTTGGCCTGAAGACGTGGTCACCTGTGGAGAGGAGGAGAGAACACGAATAATAAAATGACATAAAACCACCACTGATTGAAGGAATCCAGAGTGAGCGGAGAACTCCTTCATCAGCGGCCAGTGTGCAGACATGTCCTCCAGCAGTTTGGTGGAGGTGACACCAACGACGGAGCCGCCCTCTACTCAGTAGAAAAAGGAAGAGTCAAAGAGCAAGGGACTAATAGCCAAGTACCCATCAGCATACAGCTGTTCCAGGATGTTGGCCCCTGATCAGCAAGGAGCCCGGTTCTCGCTGGCTGAGTGAGATGTCTTCAATGCAGCTTATCCGGGGAGGGGGTACTGGCTCTCCTTCAGGAGACGAGCTGTCCCATGGAGCATTGCCATAAAGGCTCCACCGACAGCTGGTCTCCTTCAGGGGGCTCCACAGCAACTGAAACTGATTGGGGTCCCAGCGGTCAGACTGCTCCCATATTATAGTTATCCCTGACCCCTATGGATGAGGACAACCTGCTACACCTGGAACACCTCTTTAACCTATAGAGGACCTTCGGCAGTGTCCCCGGCAGTCACTGACAGCTGTGCTTCTGCTGCATACGCCGGCATCGGTGGAAACACAGATGCCACGTATAATCCCCTTGTATGCCGCTGTCAAGGGGTTTGCAGAGGGTACGGGTGCCCTCCGCATCTCCACAGGGTCCCCGATGGCAGAGAAGGCAGCCCGATGCCTTCTACGGAAGCCTGTGAGATCCAGCCCTCAGGCTGACAGACAATGTATTGCAGAGGGGATCAGACCTCAGAAGTTGAAGTCCCAGAGTGGGACAAAAATAAAAAGTAAAAAAAAGTGTTTTTCATAATAAAAATAAATAAAGTTTCAAGTAAAAATAAAAAAGCCCCTTTCCCAAAATATATCATAAAATTGTAAAGAAAAATAGTAAAAAAAAGAAAACCAGACATATTTGGTATCTCCGCGTCTGTAACAACCGGCTCTATACAAATATCACATGATCTAACCTGTCAGATGAACATTGTAAAAAATAAAAACGATGCCAAACAGCTATTTTTTGTTACCTTACTTTACAAAAAGTGTGATATAGAGCCACCAAAAATCATATGTACCCCAAAATAATACCAACAAAACTGCCACCTTATCCTGTGGGGTCTGGAGTTTCTGCTCTAGGGGTGCATCAGGGGGGCTTCAAATGTGACATGGCAACTTAAAATGATCCCAGGGAAATCTGCCCTCCCTGTGCCCGTACAGGGGTTTACAATCACATGTGGGGTGTTTCTGTAAACTACAGAATCAGGGTCATAAATATTGATTATTATTTGGCTGTTAACCCTTGCTTTGTTACTGGAAAAAAATGGATTAAAATGGAAAATCTGCGAAAAAAGTGAAATTCAGAAATGTCATTTACATATTCCTTTAATTCTTGTGAAACACCTAAAGGGTTAACAAAGTTTGTGAATTCAGTTTTGAATACCTTTAGGGATGTAGTTTCTAAAATGGAGCCATTTATGGGCCCAACAGTAACTTCAGACCTGAGCTAGGGCTGCAGTAAACCATTATTTCAGTAATGGAGTATTCTACCGATTATTGTTACAATTAATCGAGTAATCTAATGAGAAAAAATGAATGAATAGACTGTTTCCTTATTAAAACTCATCAGACCCCAACACCCTTCGTTCCCCCCTGTGTGATCAGCCCAAGTGCATCAGTCCCCCCCCCAGTGCCATCAGCTCCACTATCCCCCCGTGCCATCAGCTCCACTATCCCCCGTACCATCAGCTCCACTATCCCCCGTGCCGTCAGCTCCACTATCCCCCCGTGCCATCAGCTCCACTATCCCCCCGTGCCATCAGCTCCACTATCCCCCCCGTGCCATCAGCTCCACTATCCCCCCGTGCCATCAGCTCCACTATCCCCCCCGTGCCATCAGCTCCACTATCCCCCCGTGCCATCAGCTCCACTATCCCCCCGTGCCATCAGCTCCACTATCCCCCCGTGCCATCAGCTCCACTATCCCCCCGTGCCATCAGCTCCAGTATCCCCCCCGTGCCATCAGCTCCACTATCCCCCCGTGCCATCAGCTCCACTATCCCCCCGTGCCATCAGCTCCACTATCCCCCCGTGCCATCAGCTCCACTATCCCCCCGTGCCATCAGCTCCACTATCCCCCCGTGCCATCAGCTCCACTATCCCCCCGTGCCATCAGCTCCACTATCCCCCCGTGCCATCAGCTCCACTATCCCCCGTGCCATCAGCTCCACTATCCCCCCGTGCCATCAGCTCCACTATCCCCCGTGCCATCAGCTCCACTATCCCCCCGTGCCATCAGCTCCACTATCCCCCCGTGCCATCAGCTCCACTATCCCCCCCGTGCCATCAGCTTGCCCCCCTAAGAGCCAGTCCGAGTGATGAACCAGGCAGCAGCGGTCCAGAGTGCCCCGGACAGCAGGAGGTAAGTCATCCAGCCAGAGAGCATGACTCGGTGACATATATTACAGAGAAGAAGCGGTGACCCCACCTCTACATGTGTCAGTCTTTACTGTAGTTCCGACGCCCCCTCCATGCTGACTGTGCCCTTCTCCAGACTCTTCAGCTTCTTGCTAATTGTCCCATTAACTGCGGAGTGTTAGTGCCGCTCGTTCGCAATCCCGCCGCCCAGTCAGGATGCTTTTTATAGATTGTCTGTCCGGGCTCTGGAAGCCCTGAGCTCAGCAGTAACAAAACTGAATGAACTTGCTTGCATCGGGCATTTTTCTCTGAACGCATCCGTAACGCATCTGGACCTATTCCGCTCACGCTCGTCTGCAAGGGGCCTAAGCCTTCTGTCGTCACCCAAAAAAAAAAAAAAATGGCATTCACAAAATGGTCCAAACATAAAGTAGACATATGGGAAATGTAAAGTAATAACTATTATATCAGGTTTCACTATCTGTTTTAAAAGCAGAGAAATTGAAATTTGGAAAGTTGCCAATGTTTCAATTTTTTTTGTAAATTTGGTATTTTTTTTAAATAAAAATGAAAAACATTGTACTTCATGACACTGGTAAATTTCAGTCAATGTGTCACGAGAAAACAGTCTCAGAAGGGCTTTGATAAGTAAAAGCGTTCCAAAGTTATTACCACATAAAGTGACACACGTCAAATTTCCAAAAATGACCAGATCCTTAAGGTGAAAAATGGCAGGGTCCTGAAGGGGTTAACTCACTAAGGACTGCCCAAGTTTTAGTTTTCACTCTTTCCTCCTCGCCTTCCAGGAGCCATAACTCGACCTGTTACAGAGCCACACGAGAGCGGATTTTAATGACAGCATTTCATTTACCACAGTGCCTATCGGAAAATGAGAAAACATTCTTTGTGGGGTAATTTTGAAAAAAAAAAACAATCCCACAGTTTTTTTTTGGACTCTGTTTTCATAGCGTTCTCTATGTGCTACGAATCACATCCCAAGCTTATTCTGAAATGTATTTCTTTATTATTTCTCTATTATTATGTTATCCTATTTTCTTTTCATCTCCATGTTCTGACTAACAGCGGTTGCTGCACGCCGCTGTTCCCCTGTTTATTGCCACGGTCCCGGGCGCCACGCTCAGAGGTGATCTGTGGTCCGTGCTTCACATTTCATCCCTGCGGTCCTGGGCTCTGTTTCTGCTATTGCTTTTGAGGATTCCGCTCCACAGCTTCCACTAAGCCCTGGTCACAGCCTGTGTTCGGCTGGTATTATGTTACACTGCTATAAGGGCGGAGCGCATCACGTGACCTCGCTGACCAACCCTGGCTCTCCTGCAGGTATTTAAGTGGCTCAGCCCTCTTCCCAGGTGCCTCAGTGTCAAGGTCCTTGAGTTTGCTGGTTCCTGATACTCTCGTGTGCTCCTGATTTATACTTCGTTCCTGGACTCTGCTTATCGTCTGATCCCTGCCTGCTTGCCTTGTCTCTCCTGTTGCAGACCTGTACCTGTGCCGCCTGCCCTGACCTTTTGCCTGTCTGACTACACCTCTGTCTCATCCTTTGGTACTGCACTGTTGCTCCTGGTAACGACCCCACCTGCCTGACTACTCGTGAACTTCTGGTATCTACCCAGGTATCTCCTGGTCCACCTGGACCAGCTGCCACTGACTTGGGGATTGCTCTGGAGTAGGCCCTGGCAACTACCCCAACGGCTCAAGTCTATCATCGCCATATGAGGCTCTAGTGAAAAGCAGGTAGTTGCTTAGACACGCCCCTCCAGAGTATAGCCAGTCAGTGGGTTCACACCTGCTGATCTGTGACAGTACACTGAGGCCATGGACCCCTCTGGTCACTCCAAGCCTCTAAGCACGTCCTCAGCTCTGCTGCATCTACAACAGGGTTCCTCGTCTGTGGGTCAGTACACCATCCAGTTTCGTACCCTGGCTGCCAAACTAGCATGGAACAATGAGGCTGAACTGGCGGTGTTCTGGGAGGGTCTTTCTGACCGGATTAAGGTTGAATTAGCTGGTCGCGACTGTCCGTCTACTCTGAATAACCTGATAACTTTGGCCACAAGGATAGATATGCGCTTCAGGGAGCGTTCTAAGGAGTTTGCATGCACCAGAAGGCCACCTCGTTTGGCTCCATCCTTCCAGAGGCCGGTCCTTCCTCTAGTATCCACCCCACTTGAAGAGCCCATTCAAATAGAGTGCCTTCGATTGTCTGACCAGGAATGTTTACACTGCAAAGCAGAGAATCTGTGTCTGTATTGTGGAGGCAAGGCCCACTTTGTGCGTAATTTTCCCTTGAAGCTGGGAAGACGCCAATGTCTAGGGTCTGTTGGAGAAGTGGTCCTAGACAAAGAGAAGTCCTCTCCGAAACTTTCTGTTCTGGTGACTCTCTCGCACAAGGGAGTCACGCTGTCTGTGCCTGCATTCCTGAACTCTGGGTCGGCCGGTAATTTCATTCAGCAAGCTCTGGTCCATCAGTTCCAGCTTCCTACCATCCGTCTTGAAAGACCTCTGTCAGTGGCCTCCATTAATGGACTGCCACTTCCTGAACCAGTGACCTCCGTGATAATGCCCCTCATACTGCAAATTGGGGTTCTACATTCTGAGGTGATTTCCTTCTTTGTGCTGCCAGCATCCGTAAATCCAGTTATCCTTGGTCTTCCCTGGCTGCATCAGCCCTCTCCAGTTCTGGACTGGAACTACGGTCAGATTCTACACTGGGGATCATCTGGTCATTCCACCTGTCTATCGAAAGTCCAATCTGCTTCCTCGCCTACTGTACCTGTAGTTTATTTCATCCGGGATACAGGTAAGATGCCTGTCAGGGCATACAGGGGCGAACGGTCATCAAGCATGCACAGCGGCAACACCCGTTTCGCGCAAGGCTGCGCTTCTTCAGGCCGCTGACGTGGGAGCATGAAACCAGGCTCTCTTTTAAACTAACCCAGGGGGGAGTTGCCATGGCATCACATGACTCTCCACCCCCTATTACAGGTGAGATTCCTTAAAGAGACAGAACGTCTATAATTAAAAGCAAACATAATACAGACAGCAAGGACCTCATAAGAAAACACTAAGGTCATTTAATCCTAGTTCACCGAGGGCATTCGCACGCAGGATCCATCTAGCCTCCTTCTGTAATAAGAACTTGTGCCTGTCCCCTCCCGTAAGTGGGTTGGGCACTATTTCAATACCAGCAAATTCTAATGTTTTACAATCCCCATAGTGTGTTTCCCTTACATGTTTTATGAGCCGAAGGCAGCCTCTACCTGATTTTATGGAATTCATGTGCTCTTATCCTTTCAAAAAGGCATCTGATAGTCTTGCCTATATAGAAGTTTCCACAGCCACATGAGATCACATACACAACAAAGGTGCTTCTGCAAGTAATAAAATCTGTCACCCTATGCTGTACACCACCAAAACTGAGAATACTCCTCTGAGAATTATATCTGCAGAAAGAGCAGTTACCGCATCTATAATTACCCTCTCGTATAACCAACTGCGGTTTTTATCCATAGTGAAGCGACTCCTCACCAACCTGTCTCTAATGGTGTGACTCTTTCTGAAGGTTATCAATAGTCTGTCTACATATTCTGCGAGCGCCTCATCCCTTCTGACAACCTCCCAATGCTTGTATATAGTTTTTCTTATAGCCTCCACCATCAGGCTGAACTTAAAGGAGAACACAAACCTCTTCTTCTTAGTCTGGCCTGAACTTCCCGGTTCATTTGCCTCTAGGGTTCTACTCTTATATATGAGGAGGTCATTCTGGAAGTACCCACTCGCTTTTTGGAGGGCTATTTTCAACATCTCTTGGGGGTAACCCCTTTTCCTTAATCTCTCGGTTAACTCCGCAGCCTGTTTCTCAAAGCCCTCATTAATACTATTGATGCGCCTGAGTCTGATAAACTGCCTGTATGGGACTGACTTTTTCACTGTATATGGATGGAAGCTGTCATGGTAGAGCAAGGAGTTGGTCGCCGTGGGCTTACGGTGTCCACTGGTGGCCAACTCGTCGCCAACCACCCGGACAGCCACATCCAAAAAAATCTTGACCTCCAAAATCCATAGTGAAGAACATGCCCATCTCATTAGTGGTATTGAGATGGGAAACAAACTCAGTGCATTGTTCCCTGGAGCATATCAAAAAGATATCGTCCACGAATCTTAAAAATAACTTAATGTGGCACAAATAGGGGTTCGTGGTGGTGAACACACATTTATCCTCCAATCTTGAAAGGTAGATATTTGCGAACGTGCATGATACCGGAGTGCCCATCGCTGTGCCTAGTCTTTGTCTATACCAGTTATTACCGAACATAAACACATTGTTGGCTAAAATAAATGACAAAGCTTCACTTACAAACTCACAAAATAAAGCGCTCTTTCCCATGTTAAGTAGGACCTCTCGAACTGCCTCCACACCCAGATCATGGGGGATCCGGGTGTAAAGGCTCTCGGCGTCCAGGGAGACTAACTGAAACCCATCCTGCCACTGAAACTCGTTCAGTGTCCTGAGGAGGTTGCCAGTGTCCCGAAGATAAGCAGGGGCGCTAGTGAGCACAGGTCTCAATAGCCAATCCAAGTACTTTGACAAGGGTTCAGTCACTGAGCCAATCCCCGCCACAATAGGGCATCCAGGGGGTTGGCTCAGTGACTTGTGCACCTTGGGCAAAAAGTACCAACATGGTTTAGTCGGAAAAAGTGGCATCAGGCTATCAGCCTTCTTACTGGAAATAATATCCAGAGACACATATTTTTGCAACATACTTCTCAAATGTTGTTGAATGGCAGGCAACGGGCTCTCCTGCAAAGGCACGTACACAGCGTCATCTTGCAATGGCCTGAGGGCTTCAGAAACATAATATTCCTTGGTCATTAACACAACATTGCCCCCCTTGTCGGCAGGTTTTACCACAATGTCACCACGAGACCTGAGCCAGCTTAACACTGATTTCTCCTCCCTACTAATGTTCTCAGGAACCATAGGGTAAATGAGAGCCTAATATCTCTAATGACACTGTGGAAAAAGATGTCGATAGAACTGCCCGTAGGCATAGGGGGACAAAAGGTGGATATAACACCACCATCAAATCTAGCCTCAGTGCCATCCTCATGGGACATTTCATACAGGTCACTGTTAGTGAGGAATTCTAAACAGGATATTTCCATGTCACTGAAGTTGGTAGATATGTTGAAGGCGAACGGGCTAGGTGCAACACGTATCTCGCTTTGTCTAGTAGTGCAAGGTTTCCTGGGTACATCCTTATACATCTTGAAAAGAAACAATTTACGTATAGCCTTAAACATATCTATTTCAAAAGTGACAGGATCAAACTGCTCCACGAGGCTGTACCCAAGGCCCCTGGTAAGGACTTGGACACAGCCCGAGGGTAACTCATGATCAGTAAGGTTGATAACCAGGTTCTCAGTCTCAGGGGGGTCCATATGCTGCAACCGGGGTTACCGTCTCCAGGACACCTGCTTCCTCCTGCGTAAGGACTTCCTGACATCTCTTTTTCTTTCCCCTTCCTCTTCTGACACTCCTTCTAAAGGGTCCTGGGTGTGGGTCATTCCTGCAGGTGCCTCCTGATTCAGATTCCAGTCTCTCTGAGGAATCCAGCAGTCTGTTGTCCAGAAGTCACTCTTGCTGCGTCGTTGGTATCTCTTTCTGCCGCGTTGTTTCCTTTTATTCCATTTAAATACACGATCCATATCATAATCCTGTTTGTCCCTCAGGAACTTATCCTTTTTTCTCTCCTTCGCTTCAGCTTGGGTAACCACCAATCTCTTATTTAATCTTTTATTGAAATTACACATCTGGGTCTCGTTTAACCTGGTTTGCAACTCCTCCTTTGCTTTTTTTTAATTCCTCTTTCATGGTGTCATATTCTATCTCATCCCTTCGCAGCACTGCGTCCAGTATCTGTAGAGAAAAATGTGCATGCTGCGCTTGCCATTCTTTCATGAAAACAGGGTCATAGTCATATTGCATAGGTTCTTTATAGACCCTGAGTCCTCTTCGGACCCTCTCTTTGTAAGATCTTAGGGAATTGACAGTCCAGAAAAGGTGAACCTCTCTATCCGCAAGTTGCGATACTTTAAATTCTAGAGTTTTAGTGCTAATATTCTGCAGAGTGTCCTTGCTATTGCACTGTATGAAAAACATGTCCGCCCCTTCTCGGCCCTCATCCAGACTAGATGCGGTTTCCTCCGACATCTTGAAAAATGTATGCAAGCTGCGTCAAATCAGGGTACAATAATAGGTGTGCTCAGCCCAGTAAGTAACAGTCAATAAATGTGCAAGGTAAGGAGGGGCTGGATGGCACAACCTGAATCCCCTGGACACCCACAGGGTCTTCGGGCTATACAGCACTTCCTGAGATTCACTAAATTCTATTGGCAATTCATCTCGAATTTTTCATCCCTTACGTCTCCGCTCTTACTAGGAAAGGGCTGAATGCCAAGGACTGGACTCCAGAGGCAGAGGCCACCTTCGTCCAATTAAAGAAGTCCTTTGCTTCCTCACTGGTTCTGCGTCACCCCGATGTCTCCCGCCAATTTTTGGTGGATGCCTCCTACTTAGGAGCCGGTGCTGTTCTTCTACAGAGAGGTGCCAAAGGCAATATGTTTACCTGTGGTTTCTCCTCCAAACTCTTCTCACCAGCTGAGAGGAATCATGTAACGGATCTCCTGGCACCCCGACCGGGTACCTCCGTCGATGGATGCTCCTAGTGCTTCCCGAGGACTCCAAGCACTCCACTTGACACCGTAAGCACTGCAGACCCCACGAACCGCCGAAGCTTAGGTGAGGTCTCACCATCTCCTACCCACCCTGGACCTACGACAAGGCTCCAGGCTCCAGTGGGTGAACCTCTTCTAAATCCAGAGAGCAGGAACAGCTCTTACAAGAGCTAGGAGTTATAGCCAGGGGAGTATACAGCGTATAGCAATCCCCATACACATGAGACGAGGCTCCATGTTGAATGTAAAACAGGAACTCTTTATTGAACACACAAGCATTGACTTATAGACACATTTTCCAACAAGGGTACCACCCCCGTGGACCTGGTTGGGAACTGAGGACATGACATAGCAGCCAATCCTTTACAGTTTAAACACAAAAACTAACCCTATTCAACAAACACAACATGCAAACAGACATCTTCACCCCCTCCATAATGAATGAATAGAAACAGTGGAGACACATGTGATGGGATTATCTCCTGGGTGTATCATATGGTGATCTACTCATCTAGGAGTCGGCTGCTATTATAATCAACTATCTCAATCCCATCACAAACACAAAGAGTCTCAGTGCAGAGTTAATCCTTTTTGTGTTGCTGAATCCACACCATGCCTTTTTAATGGACAATAGGAAATATGTTGCATATAAATTACACACATAAATCAGGGTTCATAGTTCCTTGTAACCCCAAAAGGTCTTAGGGGGTCTCCATAGTTCTCGGT
This sequence comes from Bufo gargarizans, assembly GCF_014858855.1. Taxonomy (NCBI): domain Eukaryota; kingdom Metazoa; phylum Chordata; class Amphibia; order Anura; family Bufonidae; genus Bufo; species Bufo gargarizans. Next base: position 60,682,935 of record NC_058083.1, on the reverse strand, counting down.
CCATAGTCTGTAGGAAGGAGGCTGGCCCTCAGGCTTCTCCAGCAGCCCCAGTAACGGTTTAGTCCGTCACAAATCACTATGTAGGAGACAGAGAACTTCTAGCCAAAAAACTTGCGTTGCAGGAGTGGCGTTATCTGTTGGAGGGGGCCCAGCATCCGGTGATAATATTCACGGATCACAAGAACCTCACATATCTGCAGACAGCCCAGCGTCTGAACCCCCCGCCAATCCAGGTGGGCTCTCTTCTTCTCTCGTTTTAATTTTGAGTTGCACTTTTGCCCAGCTGAGAAAAACATCAAGGCAGGTGCTCTGTCTAGGTCATTTGATTTCGCAGACCTGCAGGAGGAGCCCCAATTAATTGTAGATCCTGCTCTCTTGATCACAGTGGCTCCTGTCCTGGTAAGAGACATTCCTCCCAGGAGAACATTCATGCCATCTGTCAAAAGGAAATGTATCCTAACATGGGGCCACAACTTCAAACTGGCCGGTCACCCAGGTATTCGCAATACCACAGAACTGGTGTCTCGCCACTACTGGTGGCCCACATTATCTAAGGATGTGCGTGATTATGTCTCTGCCTGCACCGCCTTTTCTCAGAATAAAATCTCAAGGAGCAAACCGCCTATTCTGTTGTTACCACTACCTGTTCCTAAAGCTCCATGGCAACACATTGCTATGGACTTTATTACAGATCTGCCCTCTTTGGCCGGATGTACCGTGATTTGGGTGGTCATGGACCACTTCTCCAAGATGGCACACTTCGTTCCTTTGACTGAATTTCCCTTGGCTGCAGAACTTGCTAAACTGCTCATGAAACATATATTCTGTATGCATGGTTTACCGGGGCATATTGTTTTTGATCGGGAAGTCCAGTTTACCTCCAAGCTCTGGAGAGCTCTTTGCCGACTGCTAGAAGTTGACCTGGAATTCTCCTCTGGTTATCACCCCCAAACTAACGGGCAAGTAGAACGGGTCAATCAGATATTGGAGAATTACCTTTGGCATTTTGTTTCAGCTCAACACAACAACTGGGTACAATTGTTACCTTTGGTAGAGTTCTCCTACAATAACCATACTAGTGAGTCTACGGGGTCATCTCCTTTCTTTGTCGTTTTTGGACAGCATCCTCGTACTCCTCTCCCTGTTCCTATATCTTCTGGGGTACCAGCGGCAGATTCCTCTTTTAGGGATTTTTTTAACATTTGGCAGGATACCAAGATTTGAATCGATAAAGCAGTGACCCACATGAAGACGTATGCGGACAGGAAAAAAAGAAAACCGCTTCAGTCCTCGCCGGGAGATAAGGTATGGCTCTTCTTCAAAAAAATCAGTTTAAGGCTTCCTAGTTTCAAGTTTGCCCCTAGGTTCCTGAGACCCTTCGTAGTTGTGAAGAAGATCAATGAAGTGACCTATAAGTTACGGCTACCTCTCTCTCTCTTTGTGTCCCCAATGCCTTCCATCTATCTTTGCTCAAACTGGTAGTCCTTAACCGCTTCTCTACAGCTTAGACTATGGCGACTCCAGTGTCTGAAGACTCAGAAGAGACATTCGAGGTCAAGGACATCCTGGACTTCGGGAACGTGGTAAGAAAACCTACTACCTGGTGGATTGGAAGGGCTTCGGTCCAGAAGAGAGGTCTTGGGAGCCGTAGGAGAATATTCATGCTCCGGATCTGATAAAAAAGGTTCTTGTCCCATCGTGAACTCAAGAAAAGGGGGCGTAAGGGGGGACAGGGTACTGTAACAGCGGCTGCGGTTACAGTACCGGGTGCTGTGCTCTCTCACGCTGCGGTCCCGGGTGCCGTGCTCAGCCCATTTCACTGCTGCGGTCCTGGGCTGTGTGTCTGGCGTGGTATTGCTTTTGAGGATTCCACTCGGCCCTGGACACAGCATGAGGTCAGCTGGTTTGATGTTACACTGCTCTAAGGGCGGAACGCATCACTCCCTGGGCTGTGTGGATTAGGTCACGTGACCTCGCTGAACAACCCTTGCTCTCCTGCTGGTATTTAAGTGGCTTAGCCCTCTTCCCAGGTGCCTCAGTGTCAAGGTCCTTGATTTTGCTGATTCCTGATACTCTTGTGTGCTCCTGATTTATACTTCGTTCCTGAACTCTGCTTATCATCTGATCCCTGCCTGCTTGCCTTGTCTCTCCTGTTGCCGACCCGGATTGCCTGACCTGTACCTGTGCCACCTGCCCTGACCTTTTGCCTGTCTGACTATGCCTCTGCCTCATCCTTCGGTACTGCACTGTTGCTCCTGGTAACGACCCCGCCTGCCTGTGTGTACTTCTGGTATCTACCCAGGTATCTCCTGGTCCGCCTGGACCAGCTGCCGCTGACTCGGGGATTGCTCTGGAGTAGCCCCTGGCAACTACCCTAACGGCTCAAGTCGATCCTCACCATCTGAGTCTCTAGTGAAAACCAGGTAGTTGCTTAGACACAGAGCATAGCCAGTCAGTGGCACGGTGCCCCTCCAGAGCATAGCCAGTCAGTGGCACGGTGCCCCTCCAGAGCATAGCCAGTCAGTGGCACGGTGCCCCTCCAGAGCATAGCCAGTCAGTGGCACAGTGCACCTCCAGAGCATAGCCAGTCAGTAGCACAGTGGGTTCACATCCGCTGATCCGTGACACTGACTCCATAACCTTTTATTTCCATCTACAGAGCTGAGAGACGGCTGGGATGTTGTGGGATGAAGCGTATTTCTGGGGTACATATGACTTATTAATCATTTTTTTTATTTATTCTTTTTATTATGATCCAGAGGAAAATACAATAAACTTTCTCCATTTTTTTTATGTGTCTGTGGCTTTTTGTTTATAGCACTCAGTGTTTAATCTCTCCATATATAATAAATATTTTATAGTCCCTATTACTTCTTCCATTAATCACTTTTAAATTCAATGTTTTGGGGGGCACCGGGTGACCAAAAATGGGGAATTGCGCATTTTTATTTTTTCCATTACTGCGTTCACTGCAGAAAAAATATTTTAATATATTAATAGTTTGGACATTTTCAGACACAGCAATGCCTGTTATGTTTATTATTTCTTGTTTCTAAAATGTAAAATTGGGAAAGAGGTGATTTCAATTATAATAAACTTTTTTTTAAATTATTTTGCTGTAATATTTATTTATAATAAAGCTGAGTCTCTGGGTGGAAGATAAGCTCCAGGTCTGGGATTTCTGTGTGGGGTTACTGCATTAGTTTGGGGTGTGGCAGAAAGTTGTTGAGGAGCAGAAGATTGTTATTTAGACCCCGATCACTAAACCTAGAAGTGAAGGAGCTGAGAGAAGAGTCTGATCTATAGACAGATCTACAGGAGGCCATGTATTCAGTCACTGTGTGCTTGTGTCTCCACAGATGGATCCAGGAGAAGAAATCCCCCCGAGAGATGTCCCCCGTCCTCTGTATTCCCAGGACTGTCCAGAGGAGGAGCTCCCAACGAACCATCAGGTAGATGGAGCTGAAGTCTCCCCAGAATCTGACCAGAAAGGTATTGAACCAAAGATCATTTTACATTTTTCTTCTTTAGGATGAAAATCTGATGGATATTAAGGTTGAGGTTAAAGGTGAAGCAAAAGAGGAGATGGATTTATGGGGCGATCAGCAGTGTAAGGAGGGGGGTTGTCATCTGGATACTACTCCCATCATCTCATCATCACATGTAATAATCTCTCCTGCCCCTGTGTGTTTCCGACAGATGGACTCATAGAAGGAAATCCCCCCGAGAGATGTCTCCGTCCTCTGTATTCCCAGGACTGTCTAGAGGAGAAGCTCCCAGAGAACCATCAGGTAGATGGAATTGAGCCCTATATTGAATTGAGCATGGGTTTACTTCAGGGAGATCATGTCAAACTAATCTTATTGATTTTTTTGATTGGGTGACTAAAATAATAGATGGCGGAGGTGCAGTAGACATCGCTTATCTAGACTTTAGTAAGGCTTTTGATACTGTCCCACATAGAAGGCTTATCAATAAAGTGCAGTCTTTGGGCTTGGACTCCCATATTGTTGAATGGATTAGGCAGTGGCTGAGGGACAGGCAACAGAGGGTTGTAGTCCATGGAGTATATTCAGACCAAGGTCTTGTTACCAGTGGGGTACCTCAGGGATCTGTTCTGGGACCCATATTGTTTAATATCTTTATCAGCGAAATTGCAGAAGGCCTCAATGGTAAGGTGTGTCTTTTTGCTGATGATACAAAGATTTGTAACAGGGTTGATGTTCCTGGAGGGATACACCAAATGGAAAAGGACTTAGGAAAACTAGAGGAATGGTCAAAAATCTGGCAACTAAAATGTAATGTTGATAAGTGCAAGATAATGCACCTGGGGCGTAAAAACCCAAGAGCAGAATATAAAATCAGTGATACAGTCCTAACCTCAGTATCTGAGGAAAGGGATTTAGGGGTCATTATTTCAGAAGACTTAAAGGTAGGCAGACAATGTCACAGAGCAGCAGGAAATGCTAGCAGAATGCTGAGGTGTATAGGGAGAGGAATTACCAGTAGACAGAGGGGGCGCTCATGCCTCTCTACAGAGCACTAGTGAGACCTCATCTGGAGTATTGTGCGCAGTACTGGAGACCATATCTCCAGAAGGATATTGATACTTTGGAGAGAGTTCAGAGAAGAGCTACTAAACTGGTACATGGATTGCAGGATAAAACTTACCAGGAAAGGTTAAAGGAACTTAACATGTAGAGCTTGGAAGAAAGACGAGACAGAGGGGAGATGAGAGAGACTGCTAAATACATAAAGGGAATCAACAAGGTAAAAGATTTACAAGAAGAAAAACTGCTACAAGAGGACATAGTTTTAAATTAGAGGGGCAAAGGTTTAAAGGTAATATCAGGAAGTATTACTTTACTGAGAGAGTAGTGGATGCATGGAATAGCCTTCCTGCAGAAGTGGTAGCTGCAGATACAGTGGAGGAGTTTAAGCATGCATGGGATAGGCATAAGGCCATCCTTCATATAAGATAGGGCCAGGGGCTATCCATAGTATTTAGTATATCGGGCAGACTAGATGGGCCAAATGCTTCTTATCTGCCGACACATTCTATGTTTCTATACACATCTATATAGGGGGGTCCTGCAGTCATAGAGGGGTCATAGATGTGTCTCTTATGTGGATCTGTTAGATTTCCCACCTGTCTGCTGTATTGTCCTGAATTGTTACAGATGACAAATCAGGGGGAAGATGTAACTGATATTAAAGTGGAGGATGAAGAAGAGTGGATGATGGGCGATCCCCCGTGTAAGAGTGAGGTGGAGGAGGACATTCCAGTCCATGTGACCACAGGTATGGAATAATGAATGGAGGAAGTGAATTGGGAGGTTTCTTCAGGTGAGGCTCAACCTTAGAGCTCCAGTAAAGTAGCCCTCCGGGCAGTAAACCCTGTGTTATGTGCAGGAGCGGAGGGAGTTGTTACTGCAGATAGAACTTAGTTACCGGCTGCTGCGCTGCTCTTTTCCTGGACATCCTGCACGCCGCTCATACATTAGGGTCGGAGTTGCCTCTCCTACTGCTGGTGACATTAAGAGCTAGCAGAATAATAAGCGCTATAGTGCTGTAGCTCTTCTCCCCATTGTGTTTTATATTGTCTTCCTGGTGTGGCGAAAGGGTGGCTGCTCGTCTTCCCCTTGTGGCGGACAGGTGTCTGCTCGTCTCTTCCTTGTGGCAGAGAGGTGTCTGCTCGTCCCCCCCTGGGGCGGAGAGGTGTCTGCTCATCTCCCCCTGGGGTGGAGAGGTGTCTGCTCATCTCCCCCTGGGGTGGAGAGGTGTCTGCTCATCTCCCCCTGGGGCGGAGAGGTGTCTGCTCGTCTCCCCCTTGTGGCCGACAGGTGTCTGCTTGTCTCCCCCTGGGATTGACAGGTGACTGCTCATCTCCCCTTGTGGCCGACGGGTGTCTGATCGTCTCCCCCTGGGGCGGAGAGGTGTCTGCTCGTCTCCCCTTGGGCGGACGGGTATCTGCTCGTCTTCCTCTGTGGCGGAGAGGTGGCTGCTCGTCTCCCCCCTGGGGCAGACGGGTGGCTGCTCGTCTCCTCCTGGGATGGACAGGTGACTGCTCATCTCCCCTTGTGGTGGACTGGTGGCAGCTCGTCTCCCCCTTGTTGCCGACAGGTGTCTGCTCGTCTCCCCCTGTGGCGGAAGGGTGGCTGCTCGTCTTCCTCTGTGGCGGACGGGTGGCTGCTCATCTCCTCCTGGGACGTACGGGTGGCTGCTCGTCTCCCCCTGGGGCGTACGGGTGGCTGCTCATCTTCCCCTGTGGCGGACGGGTGGTTGCTTGTCTCCCCTTTGGTTTCTTTCTTCTGTCTCTTTCTAGGGTGAGACTTGATGACTATCTTTCTGCTGCTATGAAGATTTCTACCTGATGGTAATTAATAGAAGACACCCCATTTGCTTTGTTGCTACCTTTCTGTTGGTTCTAGCTCTCTGTTCTTGATCGGCCTCTACCTTGTCCGTTACCTGTTCTGCTCAGTGATGCTGGAGCCATTCTGGGTTTCTTCCCAGGAATTTCAGAAAATGTGCGGATCAGACTATATGCATGGCGGTCATCTTTGATTTGGTCTCTGGTAGTTGTGGTATATCTGTGCTTATGCCTAGATCTTTCTATAGACATGGGGAGGGGGAATTTATCATGAGAGTAATATTTGAATTCAGTTTTGCTTGATTCTCCCTTTTATTAAATTTCACTTGTTTGATAAATTTGTCTTCTAAGCGTGGCTATTTTATAGGAATTGTGATGTGTCAAATCCTGATGGATGTGAAAACTGGCTCGATAGTAGGCCACCACACTCTGCAGGATATACTGTCTCCTATTTATAGTCCCAGAGCAGAGCTGTGGACGCTATTGTGGAAGATACCCTCAATCGGGGTTGATTATGTTTGCTCTACTGCTCCAAATTAATAGTAACCCAAGGGTTTTACGTGCACAGGAGAAAATAAGTGTGACACACACACTGAGGTCAAAGCAAATTCTCATTCATTACAGGAAGTACAGCAGTTTATAAAGTCATCTGAGGGGCATTCCCCCTGAGGCATGTGGCATTGTTACATTGGCTAGAATATGAAAAGAGATAACACTTGGCATCTGCGCATTGTTTTACTAACTGTGGTATGTGAACTATGTAAATATCTAGCTGCAGGCGCCATCTTGTAATGGAGTCTTCTCTAACAGCAGAAAAGCATATATGACATAGCAAGGAGGCGTGTTCTCTTCGGTAGGATGGAACCTTCGTGCTCTGGAGAAGATAAGGTGTTGTCTGAGAGCTAGAGTATGTGGGAACTTTCCTAGCTGAATGAAGTCCACATCTTTATCACTATCAATGATGCATATTATAGAATAATAACAATAAAGGAAGGACGTCTTCCTGCAGGGTCCACTTCTGGATTTAGCTAAAAACTGTGTGTGTGTGTTTCTAGATTAATAGGAATGTTATAAATTTGTCTACTATGGCTTAGAAAACATTCACAAAAATCAATTTTTTATCCTAACAGAAAATCTCAGTAGGAACTCTGATGGAAACTGCATCTTAAAGCTAAATTTTAAAGTAGAAGATGAAGATCTCATGCAGTGCTCTTCACAAGAAAACTTCACTACCAGAAATGTACATCCTGGACTTCACAGTACAGATCTGTCATATCTGCCTATATGTGAGGAACCCTCTCCTGACCAATTACAGATTGGTGCCACAACTACAAATCAGAAAAAAGTTCTCAGTGCAACGAATGTGGTAAACAGTTTGCATACCACTCATGTCTTGATACACACAGAAAAATTCACATAGGAGAGAAACCATACTCCTGCTCAGAATGTGGGAAATATTTTACCCATAAAACAGGCCTTGATAAACACATGAGAATTCACACAGGAGTAAGGCCATATTCATGTTTAGAATGCGGGAAATGTTTTACAAATAAATCACGTCTTGTTGTACATGAGAGAATTCACACAGGAGAGAAGCCATATTCATGTTCAGAAATAAATCAATTCTTGTTATACATGAAAGAAGTCACACAGGAGAAAAGCCATATTCATGTTCAGAATGTGGGAAATGTTTTGCAGGTAAATCAAGTCTTATTGCCCATCAGAAAACTCACACAGGAGAGAAGCCATACACATGTTCTGAATGTCAGAAATGTTTTACTGATAAATCACAACTTGTTAGACATAAGAGAGTTCATACAGGAGAGAAGCCGTATTCATGTTCAGAATGTGGGAAGTGTTTTACTGGAAAATCAGAACTTGCTAGACATGAGAGAAATCACACAGGAGAGAAGCCGTATTCATGTTCAGACTGTGGGAAATGTTTTACAAATAAATCACGTCTTGTTGTACATGAGAGAATTCACACAGGAGAGAAGCCATATTCATGTTCAGACTGTGGGAAATGTTTTACAAATAAATTAAATTTGGTTATACATGAGAAAAATCACAAGGGAGAGAGGATGTATTCATGTTCAGAATGTGGGAGATATCTTTCAGATAAATCAAGTCTTCTTAGACATGAGAGACTTCACACAGGAGAGAAGCCTTATTCATGTTCAAAATGTGGGATATGTTTTATTTCTCAAGCCAGCCTAAAGTATCATCAGAACAGTCACACAGGGGAGAAGCTATTTTGATGTTCTCACATGGAAAATGTTTTAAAGAAAAATTTGATATATGGCAAATGTAATTAGAGCAACAACTATGTTTCAAGGGAAACTATCATCAGAATTGACCTATAGAGCTAATTACGTATTTTTTCACCCTATAAAATGCTCCTTGGTTTTCGAGGAGGAAAATAAGAAAAAAAGTGTTTTTTTCATTAGACCACCAATCAGACCTCAATCAGATACCCCATTTGTACCTGAGATCAGACTCCTAGTGTGAATAAGACCCCCCCCCCCTTTCAGACCTCAGATCAGACCATGTTAGTCAGACCTCAGAGCAGTTAAAAATAAATAAATCAACTTAGCTCTCCTGCTCCAGCACTGTTCCTGGTCTTCCTACTCCCTCTGCTGTAACCCAACGTTGCACAGCGTGATGTCACAGAGCACACTAATGTTCTCATATTGTGTGCAGGTCACAGCATGTGGGGCCCTGCAGAAGACCAGTAAGCAGTTAGTACAGAGCCTGCATGGGGAGTGCTCTGCATTCACTGCTCCCTGTACTACTGAGTGCTTCCATAATGGGAGAAATCATTAGTATTCGCCCCATAAGACGCACTGACATTTTCCCTCTACTTCTCCCTCTACTGGGGAGAAAGAAATTGCGTCTTATAGGGTGAAAAATATGGTATATGCTTTTACTATTCATCCTCCTACTGTTCATAAACTGTCTTAAAAGTATTGTCTTCATGTCAAAAATCTACTTTGAAAATGTACCTGACATCATCACCAGGTAGTTCATGGAATCATTGGGACGTTGCGCTGGATGAGGCGAGTCATGACACCTTTTCTCCTACCCATCTCACTCTCACAAACCACCCCTTCTCTTCCCAATGTCAACACCCGGTCGAGCAAATTCATGCTCTGGTGCACAAGACTTCCTTGTGCTGCTGCAATCCAGACATGTGCAGTGAGTGCCAGTTTACGAATGATGGGCTTCAAGTGCTCACTGCACATGCTCCAGGGCCAGCTGATTGCAGTGAAAATTCGAGTAGGGGGAGAGTAGGGGGTTATCCCTTACCCATCAATTTATGCAGCCAATAAGAATTTATCAATCGGGTGAGACCCACAAAAGTGTAAACCTGAATGCGCGGCAGCCCCTTCGGTACATTTTTTCGTTAGGCAGGTCTGCATGTGGAGTGCTGCACCTACAGTCAGCACCAGACTTATCAATACATGTCCCACAAGCTGACTGTAGGTGCAGCACTCCACATGAACAAATTATTATTGAAATTTTCCAGTCAATGATAATATAAAGCAGTAGAGAAAGATAACGTTCCCTCAGCAATACAGAATTGAAGGAAAACAACCAATAAAACTGTGATTGTAAGACGACATTAACCTTCTGTTCCATTTTTTTTTATAAAATAAAGAAAGTCTATGTAAACTTAAAGCTGTGATTTTAATTGTTTTCTCTGGCAATAAATTGGATCTGCCAAACATGCAAATTACATTTACCTCATGGTGACCGTGATCGGGATCCATGGAAGAAACGTATGGTGGATATGAGAGAGAAAAGGAGATCTGTGTTGTCAGAACAATGAAGATGATTTGTCCCCATGAATGTGGACGTGTGACCGTACCAGAGATATCTGCTCTACATGTGACTGTACCAGAGATATCTGCAGCATCTGTTCTACATGTGACCGTACCAGAGATATCTGCAGTATCTGCTCTACGTGTGACCGTACCAGAGATATCTGCAGTATCTGTTCTACATGTGACTGTACCAGAGATATCTGCAGTATCTGCTCTACATGTGACTGTACCAGAGATATCTGCAGTATCTGCTCTACATGTGACCGTACCAGAGATATCTGCAGCATCTGCTCTACTGGTGACTGTACCAGAGATATCTGCAGTATCTGCTCTACGTGTGACTGTACCAGAGATATCTGCAGTATCTGCTCTACGTGTGACTGTACCAGAGATATCTGCAGCATCTGTTCTACATGTGACCGTACCAGAGATATCTGCAGCATCTGTTCTACATGTGACTGTACCAAAAATATCTGCAGTATCTGCTCTACGTGTGACCGTACCAGAGATGTCTGCAGTATCTGCTCTACATGTGACCGTACCAGAGATGTCTGCAGTATCTGCTCTACGTGTGACCGTACCAGAGATGTCTGCAGTATCTGCTCTACGTGTGACCGTACCAGAGATGTCTGCAGTATCTGCTCTACGTGTGACCGTACCAGAGATGTCTGCAGTATCTGCTCTACATGTGACTGTACCAGAGATATCTGCAGTATCTGCTCTACATGTGACTGTACCAGAGATATTTGCAGTATCTGCTCTACATGTGACTGTACCAGAGATATCTGCAGTATCTGCTCTACATGTGACTGTACCAGAAATATCTGCAGTATCTGCTCTACATGTGACTGTACCAGATATCTGCAGTATCTGCTCTACATGTGACTGTACCAGAGATGTCTGCAGTATCTGCTCTACGTGTGACCGTACCAGAGATATCTGCAGTATCTGCTCTACGTGTGACCGTACCAGAGATGTCTGCAGTATCTGCTCTACATGTGACCGTACCAGAGATGTCTGCAGTATCTGCTCTACGGGTGACCGTACCAGAGATGTCTGCAGTATCTGCTCTACATGTGACCGTACCAGAGATATCTGCAGTATCTGCTCTACGTGTGACCGTACCAGAGATATCTGCAGTGTCTGCTCTACATGTGACCGTACCAGAGATATCTGCAGTATCTGCTCTACATGTGACTGTACCAGAGATATCTGCAGTATCTGCTCTACATGTGACCGTACCAGAAATATCTGCAGTATCTGCTCTACATGTGACCGTACCAGAGATATCTGCAGCATCTGTTCTACATGTGACCGTACCAGAGATATCTGCAGCATCTGTTCTACATGTGACTGTACCAAAAATATCTGCAGTATCTGCTCTACGTGTGACCGTACCAGAGATGTCTGCAGTATCTGCTCTACATGTGACCGTACCAGAGATGTCTGCAGTATCTGCTCTACGTGTGACCGTACCAGAGATGTCTGCAGTATCTGCTCTACGTGTGACTGTACCAGAGATATCTGCAGTATCTGCTCTACATGTGACTGTACCAGAGATATCTGCAGTATCTGCTCTACATGTGACTGTACCAGAGATATCTGCAGTATCTGCTCTACATGTGACTGTACCAGAAATATCTGCAGTATCTGCTCTACATGTGACTGTACCAGATATCTGCAGTATCTGCTCTACATGTGACTGTACCAGAGATGTCTACAGTATCTGCTCTACGTGTGACCGTACCAGAGATATCTGCAGTATCTGCTCTACGTGTGACCGTACCAGAGATGTCTGCAGTATCTGCTCTACATGTGACCGTACCAGAGATGTCTGCAGTATCTGATCTACGTGTGACCGTACCAGAGATGTCTGCAGTATCTGCTCTACATGTGACCGTACCAGAGATATCTGCAGTATCTGCTCTACGTGTGACCGTACCAGAGATATCTGCAGTGTCTGCTCTACATGTGACCGTACCAGAGATATCTGCAGTATCTGCTCTACGTGTGACTGTACCAGAGATATCTGCAGTATCTGCTCTACGTGTGACTGTACCAGAGATATCTGCAGTATCTGCTCTACGTGTGACTGTATCAGAGATATCTGCAGTATCTGCTCTACATGTGACCGTACCAGAAATATCTGCAGTATCTGCCCTACGTGTGACTGTACCAGAGATATCTACAGTATCTGCTCTACGTGTGACTGTACCAGAGATATCTGCAGTATCTGCTCTACATGTGACCGTACCAGAAATATCTGCAGTATCTGCCCTACGTGTGACTGTACCAGAGATATCTGCAGTATCTGCTCTACGTGTGACTGTACCAGAGATATCTGCAGTGTCTGCTCTACATGTGACCGTACCAGAAATATCTGCAGTATCTGCCCTACGTGTGACTGTACCAGAGATATCTACAGTATCTGCTCTACGTGTGACCGTACCAGAGATATCTGCAGTATCTGCACCAGAGATATCTGCAGTATCTGCTCTACGTGTGACTGTACCAGAGATGTCTGCAGTATCTGCTCTACGTGTCACTGTACCAGATATGTCTGCAGTATCTGCTCTACGTGTGACTGTACCAGAGATGTCTGCAGTATCTGCTCTACATGTGACTGTTAAACCTACAAGTACCTCTCTGTCCAATCTAGACAGCACATATACCACCTGTATACAGTCGATTCTATAAGCAAAAAGAGCAAGTGGAGATAATATATAAAAATATCACTTTTATTCTCGAATACAAAAAGAATGGGAAAAGACAGGATGGTAAAACAGTATACAGAGAAATATAGGGCAATATACACATTTGCGAGATCATGTGATCACACACAGATAGGTGTGCATAACCAGCAGGTGAAGGAATATATATATAAATGGTATCTGGACAACCTATACTGCGTGTCAGATAATAAAGTTAGCCCCAACCATAGGGTATAGGCTATACCGCAGGATCGTAGTCACAAATTGTCCATGAGCCTAACATCACAACATATATCATTATATGGATACCCAGATGGACATATAATATACAAGATGTCACAGATCAATGAAATCTCTGGATATCAAACTGAAATAATAAATATGCCCAGCGGACAATATCCTGGGCCTAATGTGGATGCAATGCTGGACCATGTAGAAGTATACGATAGTACTATACATGGAACGTACCTGTGGACCTCCTGACGAAGCCGCTTAGGTGAAACGCGCGTCGAGGTCTTATCTTTTGGGCTTACCCCTTTGCGTTCATCATGTCCACAGGTACGTTCCATGTATAGTACTATCGTATACTGCTACATGGTCCAGCATTGCATCCACATTAGGCCCAGGATATTGTCCGCTGGGCATATTTATTATTTCAGTTTGATATCCAGAGATTTCATTGATCTGTGACATCTTGTATATTATATGTCCATCTGGGTATCCATATAATGATATATGTTGTGATGTTAGGCTCATGGACAATTTGCGACTACGATCCTGCGGTGTAACCTATACCCTATGGTTGGGGCTAACTTTATTATCTGACACGCAGTATAGGTTGTCCAGATACCATTTATATATATATTCCTTCACCTGCTGGTTATGCACACCTATCTGTGTGTGGTAACATGATCTCGCAAATGTGTATATTGCCCTATATTTCTCTGTATACTGTTTTACCATCCTGTCTTTTCCCATTCTTTTTGTATTCGAGAATAAAAGTGATATTTTAAAATATTATCTCCACTTGCTCTTTTTGCTACATGTGACTGTGCCTGAAATATATGCAGCATCTGCTCTACGTATGACCATACCAGAAATATCTGCAGCGTCTGCTCTACATGTGGGTATCGTCATCATCTCCTGATCCGCAGACGTTCAGATCCTGTCAGATTCGGGAGGATTCGCATCCACACGTTTGAGGAGCAGCGTTGCCTCTCTGATTATTCCAGGGGTTTTACCAGATTCTATAAGGGGTTACCTGGTACATAATATTGTTATCCCTTTTTGAGCGACGCGGCCTCTTCCTTGGCCATGTGACATCATGCTTAAAGTCCGGGATATTTGGCTTGTGAGTGAAATTTCAGGATGAACTTAAAATGCCCTCTAACCTTTACAGGTGAACTTAATGTGGCCTTCTCTAAACTTCTTAATGCACATGTCCAACTGTTCAATGTTTTAGGGCTTTTTGCCCAACTTGATGTTGGCAAAATTCACAGCGTTTTTTTGCTACATGAATCGCCCAATAAATTTCCTGGTTCAATTAGAATTGGTATTATAAAGTTCTCCTCATCATGCTGCTTACATGGTGACGTCATGAGACCAAGACGACACCTAACAATTGATCAGCAGTACCCCATCATTGCGAGGCTTCAAGCAGGATGTTCTCAGATGGAAGTGGCCCCTGAGCTTACAGTGTCACAGAGTGTCATCAGCAGGTTGTATCAGAGATATAGAGACTGGAAGAGTCACAGAAAGGCAGAGAAGTGGACGTCCTTTGGCCACATCCCACACTGATGACGGCTTCATTGTGAAGAAAGCCCTGCGGAACCGGATGATGAATGACACACAACTTCAGGCACATTTAAGAGAGGTGAGAGGCACCTAAGTGTCACGTCAGACCATTCGAAACAGTTTACCTCAGCGTGATCTACGTGCTAGACAACCTGCACGGGTACCTGACCTCACCAACAGGCGTCATCATCTTGCATGGGCCAGAGAGCATCCGCACTGGACGAGGGACCAGTGGGCCTCAGTGCTGTTCACTGATGAAAGACCATTTACGCTGAGCAGAAATGATGCATGCCAACAATGTTGGAGACGTCAAGGAGAGGGCTCTGCATCAGCCACAGATGAGCCTTTGGTGGCGGTGGTGTCACAGTGTGGGCAGGTGTGTCTAGTCAATACAGAACTGTCCTACACTATGTGACTGGTCCAGTGACAAGAACATCAATAATCCAGTCATTGTGCCTCTGCATGAACAACACAGGCCAAATGTCATCTTCATGGAGGACAATGCTCCAGCTCATCAAGGTCCAACATTAGGTAACGGCTGCTGGAGACTGGGGGACCTGACACGGAGAGGCCTGCACTTTCTCCAGACCTGAATCCCATTGAAAACCTATGGGATCAGCTGAGTCGTCATGTAGAGGCTCGTAACTCTGTACCCCAGAACCTCAATAACCTGAGGGCCACCCTTCAAGAATAGTGGGATGCCATGCCTCAGCAGACGATAAGGCGACTTGTGAACAGCAGGAAACGTTGTTGTGAAGCTGGAATTAATTCTCAATGCCACAGGACTGGTTATTGGGACACTGACATTTTGTGGCGGTATACCCCGCACTGTGCTCAGCCTCTGTGTCAGTAAATTGTCTGAAATGAGGAAATCACCATCACTGCTTCTACTTAAATACCCGACTATCATGATATAATATCACTGGAGCGGGGACTTTATATGTTTTCCATAAATTTCACCCGAAAGCTCATTGAGAGGTTAGGACAAGTCCGGTATTTTTCTGTTTTGGACCTCAGGAAAGGGTAAAGGTGCCCTTAACGGAGGCTGCCAAAAAGAAAACTGCCTTCATCACGCCTGAGGGGCTGTACCAATATAAGGTATTACCCTTTTGTCTGCATGGCACCCCCACCACTTTTCAGCGACTAATGGACATTGTGCTTCGTCCACATCGTTGGTACGCTTCGGCTTACCTGGACGATATTGTCATCCACAGTACCAACTGGGAAAGTCACTTACCCAAAGTGCAGGCTGTAGTGGACTCCCTTCGGAAAGCTGGACTAACCGCTAACCCAAAATAATGCGCAATAGGGTTAGAAGAGACTAAGTACCTGGGGTATGTCATTGGGCACAGAGTCATCAAACACCTAAGTGAACAAAATAGAGGCAATACGGAATCGGCCCGACCTGTCACCATTTCTGGGAATGGTGGGCTATTACATGAGGTTTGTTCCCCACTTTGCTACTCTAGCCACGCCCTTGACAGTACTCTTAAAGGGACACAAGTCAGCGATGATTCGGGCGGAAGAGGCTTTCTCCGCTTTGAAGTCGGTCCTGTGCGGGTCCCCGGTTTTGGTGACGTCCGATTTCAAAAGGGAGTTTATAGTACAGACGGATGCCTCCGAAGTAGGCCTTGCTGCTGTACTGTCTCAGCAAGTCAACAGGGAGGAGCATCCAGTTGTCTTCCTCAGCCGTAAGCTCATCCCAGCTGAGACCCGGTATAGTATAGTGGAGAGAGAGAGCCTGGCCATCAAGTGGGCACTAGAATCTCTCCTCTATTATTTATTGGTGAGAAAATTCTGCCTAATGACCAACTACTCCCCTCTCAAGTGGATGAGCCAGGCCAAGGACAGAAATGCCCGGGACACCCGATGGTTTCTCTCCCTACAAAACTTTAAGTTTTCGATGGAACACCTGGCAGGCCCGTTACAGGGAAACGTGGATGCCCTGTCCCAGGTACACTGTCTGGTGTGTGTTCACCCCCAGGGTTGAACAAAGGGGGAGGTTATGTGACACAGTGAGAGGTTTGGTCTGGGAAAACAGGTATTTTCCTCCCAGCATGTGCTGCTGGGCTAATTTACAGCCAGGTAAGGTCAAATACCGGACCAGATTTTAAGTGCTGGTCCGGGTTTTGGCAGCACCTGGCTGCCCTTAAATAGGCAGCTGGGCTCAGAAGTGAGGTCTCTGTGTTGGGATCTGGGAGCCTTGTGTCTGGATGAAGGCTTGCTGCCTATTTGGTGTGAAAACAGGTTGGTGCTGCTATCAGCAAGGACTCTTTGAAGCAGAATTGCCACATGGTGTGAATTACCACCAACACCGCAATGTAACTTTTTGCTTGTTTATGACTGCTTGTTTTGTCACTTGCCTAAAGTGTGAATAAAACACTGAACTGTTTGATCCAAAGAACTTGTTGTTGCCTCTATACTGCGTCCGCTAATCCTGTCTACCAGAGTGAGTCCCCACAATATATATATATCCTCTGTATACAGGGGCCGGTGTGAATGCAACCTGGGGCCACAGTCAGCGAGGGCCCTATTTATATATATCCTCTCTATACGGGGCCGGTGTGAATGTATCCCGGGGCCACAGCCAGCGAGGGCTGTATATGTAGTTAAGGCTGCCGTGCAGCCTGTATTTGTGGGAGGGGCATAGGCCCCGCCCCCTGGCTACTTATGCAGAGGAGTGCAGAGGGACGGGACGTGCAGCCAGGTACTTCCGGGTCACGTCCATCCTGGTTTCCCTGCACGTCCCGCACCATCGCGTTCTGGTCTAGGTGAGTATCGCAGGTCGGTGGTTCGGCAGGTCATGCGGCCAGAGGTAAGCAGGGAGTCCGGTGCCGGCGGCAGCAGCGGGCGCGCAACACCATATGTACTCACCCCTGTGCAGGGGGACGGAGGTCCGTCGGGGGGGAGAGATAGAGATCCAGGGGCCTCTGCTCGCGGCACGGGGCGGGCCGGATGGCGCAGGGCCGCTCTCGTCCCGGTCACGTAGGCTGGAGGCGGCTGCGGGGGCCGGTTGCTAGGCACGCCCGGCGGCTCCGCCCCCTGCCATGCTCGCTTTGTGTACAGGAATCCAGCCGGCAGCCGGAGGCGGCCTGTAGGTCTGAATCAGCGCCGCATGTGCCCCCTGGTGTCAGGCCATAACCACATGGAAGCTGCCTCCTCTGTCACCTGCCCCCCCCTTTTCCTCATAAGCATGGCGGTATTCAACCTGCGGCCTTTCCCACACCAGTGTACACGGCACACCACATACTGGACTCCATATAGACAAGCACTTCCCACTGACCACCATACACAAGCGCTTCCCGCTGATTGCTGCATGTTGCTGACCGCCATACGCAACTGCTCATACTGACCGCTGCATTCATATGAGCAGAACACCCTGCACAGATGGGCACGTCACTATAACCACCATACATAGCGTTTTCACTGACCATCATACATGAGCACTTCACACTGATTTAGTTTGAGGACTACCATTCCACCATTTGCTTTATGTCATAAAAGTTGGCCCAGTGCCGGTCTGTTTCGGCCATAGTGCTTACTTGAGCCTAGAGTTTTTTCTTGAGCGCGGCCTACGGTCTTTGGCTCCGGCTGGGAAGCTGGGTTGGCCTGTTAAAAAAAAAATAAAAAAATTTATTCACATTGTTTTCATGCATCATCATTACAGTGACTACTTCGGTTCGGTTATTTGACGCTCCACGCCATTCCAAAGATTTCTTACTTACAAGTAGGTGGCACGTCCATACGGGTTTGGTATGTATCACGGGGATTTGGCTGCAGGCACGTTCACACGTCTTCCAGGTCATGCCCGCCGCACCAGTGGCATGTGGTTCCCCTTGGCACGTCCAGGTTATCACACCCGCCTCCCATTGCTCGTTTGCTTGAAACGTTCAGGCGCTGTTCTAGGGGCCACCCCGGGACTCAGGTCTCTCCCTGGAACGTCCAGGTTGTCACTTTGTCTACGTGTGGTACGTCTGCTTGAAGCGTTCAAGCTATGTTGCATTTGCCTCTTCTGTGGCACGTGGTCCTGCTCTGAACTCCAGGTTGTCACTTTGTTCATTGTGGGTCGCCTGTTTATTGTGGTACGTCTGCTTGAAGCGTTCAGGCATCGTTGCGTCCGCCACTCCAGTGGCATGTGGTCCTGCCTGGAACCCCAGGTTGTCACTTTGTTTATCGTGGTACGTCTGCTTGAAGCGTTCAGGCATCGTTGCGTCCGCCACTCCGGTGGCATGTGGTCCTGCCTGGAACCCCAGGTTGTCACTTTGGTTATCGTGGTACGTCTGCTTGAAGCGTTCAGGCAATAGTACGTCCTCCACTCCGTGTCCTGCCTGGATCTCCAGGGTGTCTGTCATCTCATGTGGTACGTCCGCTTGAAGCGTTCAAGTGTTATTGTGTTGGTCACTCCGGGACAGCGGGTCCCGCCTGGAACGTCCAGGGGCCATACTCGTCTCCTGTTACACGTCTGCTTGAAACGTTCAGGCAAAGTATGTCTGCCACGCCGGTGGCTCGTGGTCCTGCCTGGAACGTCCAGGTTGTCATATTTGTCTCCTGTGGCACGTCTGCTTGTAAACGTCGGTCAAATGTACGTCCGCTACCCCGGTGGCACGTGGTCATGCCTGGTACGTCCAGGTTGTCTGCCTCGTCACTTGTTGCACGTCTGTCTGAAGCGTTCAGACAATGTCGCGTCAGCCACCTCGGTGGCATGGTGTCCTGTCTAGCACGTCCACAGGGTCTTTTTTCACCAAGATGGGCACACATCCACCCTTAGCGGCATGCATAACCCAGCAGCACGCCCGGGGGGGGGGGGGCATATCATCCTGGTTGGTGGCACTTCAGTCCTCAGCTTTTTGCCTAAAACGTTTAGGCCATGTTTTTCGTTTTCCCTCAGGGGTAGACGGTACAACCTGTCGCAACCAGGTTGGTAATATTCCGGTGCATTTAGATTTCATATTTGTTTTTATTTTTACGGCAGCACGTTGGGGGTCTCAGTGCCTTCGGCTTCCCGTTAACAAGGCCTCCACCTCGGTCAGTGGTACGAGCCTCCAGTACGGTTATCGGTACCCTTTTTCATCAAATTCTATAACCAGGTGAGTATCAATTCTGGTCCATCAGGCTGGCCTTAGTCCGGGGGCGGTCTTACTGATAGGGGTATAAAGGGGGGGGGCCACCGGGATGTCCTAGGCACGCCTGGTGTCCACACGAGTAACAAGGGTTTTGTCCTCAGGTGATATCCAGGGCATAATCACAACACGGTCAACATGTCCCAGGCCTCAGACATCGATGACGCCTCGTCCATCTCCGGGTCCGTGGTTTCCGGTCTGGCTGGTCATGGATCCCTAAGGAACTGGACCATTCCGAAGCTCGTGGCAGAATTAAATAGAAGGGGCATCAGTCACCCGACTTCGGTCAGGAAAGCCGAACTTTATAGGCTGCTGGTATCTAGCCCGGTTCCACCCAGTGAGCAGCTGGCAGTGCCTACCATCCAGTCATCACTGGCTCAGTTAAATGCCACTATGGGGAGTCTGGCTGCCTCAGTAGCAGACATCCAGCACAGGGTCATGGAGCTGGAGTCCAGGGCCGCCACCACTTCACAGGCAGTGGCACCCGTGACTGCGGTATCATGGCCATTGGCGGGTTCCCCAGGTATGTCCTCTACCCCGCCGGCCATTGTCCCAGCTCATTTTGTGGCCGAGAATATTAGGAAAGACATACTGGCAGGCAAGGAGGTTAACCTGGCATCTATCCTCATAGCATCGCACAATGCCAGCGAGCACAGAACAATTGATTGCGGGGAAGTGTCTGTGGTTATGAGGTCAAAAGATGCCCGGTTGAACCGCAAGTTATCTATACCAGAGTTTGTTCTTGCATTCAGCTTGTTCCGAGACGTCATCTGCTCGGCGCAGCCGAGTAGGAGGGAGGAGCTGGACGCTTCTTTATATCAGGTCACTGATTTGGGTCACAAGTATGGGGGCTCGGCGTTCTATGACTACCACCGGTCCTTCGCGGCTAAAGCCGCAGCCTCCCTAGCACAGTTCCAGTTCATGACCAATTGGGCTGTGCTGGATATGGAGCTCTTCTGCAGGCATTTTGCTGGTCTCCGAGCCCCCACTTGTGGCGCATGCCAGTAAATTTTTCATGCCACAGAATGGTGCCCCAACAAGGCATCTGCACATCCGGACAGAGCCCTTCCAGGAACATCGGGTGTTCCCAGGGGCCCGGCCCTCATGGACAAATTTGGCAGGCCTATTGTATATCTGGGCAAGAGCCAGATATGCAATAATTTCAACTTCGGTCACTGCATGTTCAGTGGGTGCAGGGCCCTTCACGTGTGCACGGTCTGCTTTCGGGCACATCCCAGGTCCACCTGTCCCAAGAAATCTGCCAAGCAGGCATGACTGACCGACGTCAACGTTGATCTCCTGGAGGCGCTCCTGGAAGGTCATGACGACCGGCAGTTCGTGCATCATTTGATCTCTGGCCTGTCTCTAGGGTTCCACACGGGATTGGTGGCCCTGCCACATTCGAATTGGGAATGTGAGAACCTTCTCTCTGCCAGACAAGATCCTGAGGCAGTGCAAGCGGCATTATCCTTGGAGTTGGATAAAGGGTTCATCATCGGCCCATTCGACTCAATCCCCTTTGAAGTGTGGAGGGTCAACCCGATTGGAGTGGTGGCTAAAAAAGGCTCAAATAAAAAGAGGCTGATCTACGATCTCTCGGCTCCTCATTCCTCGCATATCCCTAGTATCAACTCTCTCATACCGTCAGAAGAGTTCAGCATGACATACTCCTCTATCGATGAGGCCATTCAGTTCATCCTCAAAGCCGGCAGGGGGGCCTGGTTGTCCAAAACCCTCCGGGTTATCCTCCCTGCTGGAGTTGTTTTCGGCGCTGCAGGTTCTGGTCGCCGCGGGGAAGACTGTCGGTCCTTCCTCAACGATCACCTTCCTGGGGGTCATTCTGGATTCAGTAAAGTTGGAAGCAGGGCTCCCAGAGGAGAAATTACAACAGATCCGGTTGGCCATCCAGGAGGCGGCAAAATCCTGCTTCCTGACCAAGTCAAGTCTCCAATCATTGCTGGGCCGGCTGAACTTTGCCATGAGGGTCATGCCCCAGGGGCGCACCTTTGTGTCTCGGCTCTTGCTGCTCCTACCATCAGCCCCGGAACAGGACAGTGTCGTCCGGTTGGACCAACAAGCCATGGCAGACCTGTCCATGTGGAGCACGTGTATGTCCTCACGGAACGGCATCAGGTTATTTATTCCCCCCCGGGACCCGTCCTCTCCCACGGTTTATTCTGACGCGGCTGCATCCAAGGGCTTTGCGGCCATATTTGGTAATCACTGGCTAGCCGGTGCCTGGCCGTCCCAGATTATGCTGGACGGGCATGCCCTTCGGTCTTCTCCCTTGTTGGAGATGTATCCAGTGGTGGCAGCAGCTCATGTATGGGGTTACGTTTGGTCAAACTCAAGGGTACTATTCATTACCGATAGTCAGGACTTGGTCGACATCGTCCGCAATGGCAGAGCCAAGTCCCCAAAGATCATGTCTCTTATGCGTAGGCTGGTGTGGTTGTCCATGGTACACAACTTTTGCTTCGATCGCTCTCACATTCAGGGTTCCGAGAATACAGCTGCTGATGCGCTATCCAGGTTTAACATCGATGTCTTCTTTCAGAACATGCCACTCGCAGATGGAACAGGGGCGGACGTTCCGGCATACAGCGACCTGGTGTGGGACTGACATCATTGATCAGCAAAGCGAAGGACCTGTTGCACCGGAGCTTGTCTGAGAATACAATCAGGAACTACCGTACGGGCTGGAATCTGTTTAGGAAATTTGCCGAGAGTCACCCACAGGGCGATGTGGATGACGTATCATTTATCATGGCCTTCATTGCACATTGCCATGCCAACCTCGGACTCGCTCACAATACCATCCGCCTGTATCTAGCGGGAGTGCAACATCAGTTCACATTGGACAATCCGGCCCGGATTTCGTTCTTTACATCACAAGCCATCAAGGCCACGCTCTGGGGCATTGAGAAAGCTGGTGCAAGCAGGCCGGTGGTCCGACAACCCATGTCCGGATCCTTATTTAGGCAATTGTCCCTGGCTCTGGATGGTGATCCTTTTGGGCCATTAATTAGCACAATCATCAAGGCCGCCCTTTATCTAGGGTTTTACGGGTTCCTTCGTCCAGTGGAATTCACCACCTCCGTCCGCAGCGCCCGTCATCTCCAGAGGCAGCACTTGTCCTGGCACCACGATCTGTTTGTGCTGAGCATTCCATCTACCAAGACCTCCCAGACAGGGCCTCCAACCCTGGTGTCTTTCTACCCCTCACACAACGCCTGGTGCCCAGTCAAGGTGCTGCATCAGTTATCTGTGGCCCTGCAGGCGGCGGCAGCTGACAGCCCCCTACTTCCCTTCAATGGAGGGCCGTTGTCCACGCCTCAATTCATGTCACATGTGCGTTCTTTAGTGGCCGGGTTAGGTCACGACCCGAAGGGCATCTCGGGGCATTCTTTTCGTATTGGGGCAGCCTCGGCGGCATCCAGGCACCAGATACCCCCTCATGTCATAAGGTGCATGGGGCGCTGGAGGTCATCATGTTTCGCTAGGTACGTTCCGAATCCCCAATCCGAAATCCGTGATGCTTTCTGTTCTCCTGCCTTGTAATGATATAATAAAGTATCTATGGTACGATTGTGTCTCCTTTTTGGCCCCTTTTAGGCCTATCCTCGTTACAGACTTCCGGCATTCACCAGCCAGAGGTTGGCGCTAGCTCCTTCATCCAGGGACCGTCGCCCTGACCACAAGTAGTTAAGGCTGCCGTGCAGCCTGTATTTGTGGGAGGGGCATAGGCCCCGCCCCCTGGCTACTTATGCGGAGGAGTGCAGAGGGACGGGACGTGCAGCCAGGTACCCCTCCCTCCCTTCCCCTTTTATTAGCTCTTCCCTTAGGATAGGCCCCCTTTTAGGCCTAGCCTCGTTACAGGCTTCCGGCATTCACCAGCCAGAGGTTGGCGCTAGCTCCTTCATCCAGGGACCGTCGCCCTGACCACAAATATATATATTCTGTATATATATCCTCTGTATACGGGGCTGGTGTGAATGTATCCTGGGGGCCACAGCCAGCAAGGGATATATATATATATATATCCTCTGTATACAGGGGCCAGAGTGAATGTATCCTGGGGGCCACAGCCAGTGAGGGCTGTGTGTATATATATGTTGGAAGGCTAAAATGTCAGCCTGAATTTGTGGGAGGGGCGTCTGACCCCTCATAAGTGCCGGTTCCCGTCACCTCTGGGCGCTTCCTGTTCACAGTTCCGGGTCAGGAGCCGCCTTGCCATCTCTCCCGCACCTAGTCTTCAAGCGGCCTTCACTCCGCCCGTACGTCGCCTGCACGCTTCTCCAGCAGGACGGGTAAGACTTTCACCCTCGTTCCCTTTCCCACCACAAGTCGCCTCCGGCCGGCGCCCACGTGTTCCCCACTGTCAGCACTACTTCCGATCGCAGAGTCGGCGTGCGTTCCAGCATGGAACGCATGCCGAGGATCGCTATCTGCTCTGTGTGTCGGCTCACCTTTGCGGGTAGCGGTCTCCTCGCTCTGCGCCGGAACCTTCCGTAGGGATCCTACATTGCCTGTTCAGCCCCTCTGCTGGTGCCTGCCGGTCTCCTGGCTCCTGCTGGAGCCAGCTTGCTGTCGGTGCCGCGGGGTGCTCCTAGGGCAGAGTTAGGTGTTAACTCAGGGTTTCAAATTTTTTTTGTTTTGTTTGTGTTGCGTTAGGTTAGGATTGGTATCGGATGTTTCAACACTTACATGTGGGATTCATGTTTTAGATAAACTTATTTCTGTTTTTTTCTTAGTGTCATTATGTTTTTCTTTCTGGCTGTCCGTCCGACGGTACTGGCGGGACTTAGTGGTCATCCTGTCCGGCTACCATGCATCTCACTTGGCCAGGCTCTGTCTCTCTCTCTTCTGCTTCTCCCTGGAACGCCCAGGCTCGTTCTACCTCTGTCTGCCTGGAACGCCCAGGTTCGTCCTACCTTTGTGGCCTGGTACGCCCAGGCCGTCCTCTCTTCAGTTGTCTCATCCTTCCGCCACGATCTCTTTCTGTCCTCCTGTGAACGGGTCTGCTCAGTCTCGGTCTCCTTGTTGTGTAACCTCCTCCTGGTACGCCCAGGTTCGGTCCACACCAGTTCGCCTGGTATGCCCAGGCTCTGTCTATCACACTGTTAGTCTCATCCTGGTACGCCCAGGCTCTGTCTATCACACTGTTAGTCTCATCCTGGTACGCCAAGGCTCTGTCTATCACACTGTTAGTCTCATCCTGGTACGCCCAGGCTCTGTTCACCTTTGTCTGCCTGGTACATCCAGGTCTGGTCTCTCCCTGCATGTCTCACCCATCCGCGTTCTCCCAGGCTCTGGCTCTCCTCAATGGCTATCATCCTCCTGGTACGTCCAGGCCCTGTCCGCACTTCTATGCTTGGTTTGCCCAAGCCCGATCCCTTTTGCTTCACCTCTTCCTGGTCTGTCCGCCGCTTGGCCACGTTGGTGCGGTTTTTCTGGGTTCACCTTGTGCCACTTCCCCTCATTCGATCAGGCTCCGTCCGTCATCGCTCCTGCTGTCCTCATCTCGGATTCCGCACTTCCGGGTTCATTCTGGGTCAGGTCCGTATTTGCCCCACTTGGCTAGCCACGCCCCGATTGCTTTTTCACACAGGCCGCGTTCATTCGTCACCTTCGTTCGGTCACGTTTCTGTCCTCACCTTGGGTCGCCTAGGCTCCACGGGTCATCGTTCAATGATCACTTCACAACCTCCTGTGGTTCTGTTCAGGTTCGATCTCACTCTTGTCGCCTGTTTGGAATTTTTGTTCCATCTCCTGGCTGGTTCTTCTATCCTCTGCCTCATGCATGTTCTAGCTCTCTACGCTCACTCATTTCCCGGCACGCTCGGGCTTCGCTCCGTCTACTTCTTACCGGTCCGGCGTTGGTCAGGGGTCTGGTCAGTCTGCATGTCCTCTTTTTTCTTCCAGGTTCTAGCCGGTTGCTTTCATCCGACACTTTGCCTAGGTCGGGTTCACTAAACGTCTTCACAGGCCTTCTCTAGCAACTTCAGGTACGTTACCCGGATTTTCCCCAGGCCTCACTCCTCCCGGCTCTGGTCGTTCTACCTCCCGTTCATACATAGTTATCAAGAGGTGTCTATTTCTCTGAAGGTCAAGCATGTTGCGGGCTTCGGACGTGGATGACACCATGTCAGTCCTTGAAACTTCAGTGTCAGGCCAGTCCGACACCATGTTCTTGAGAAGTTGGACGATCCTGAAGCTGATTGCAGAACTCAACAGAAGAAGGATTCCACATCCGGCTTCTGCTCGTAAGGCGGAATTGTACAAACTGCTGATGACCAACCCGAGCCCGTCGGTTGTCCAGTCGGGGTTTAAGTCCATCCAGCAGTCGCTGTCCCAGTTACAGTTCACCATTGACTCCCTGGTCAGCTCGGTAGCGGACGTTCAGTCCAGGGTGACGGTGCTGGAATCTCGGACCCCCGCGCCCCCCCAAGTGTCAGACCCTCCAGCGGTTCCCGCTGCTTCTCAGGTCTTTTCGCCAGGTACTACCAGACTCAACCCCCAGGTGGCACTATCCCATTTCATTCCGGACAGTATTAAAAAATATATTTTGGCTGGGAGGGATGTGAACTTGGCGTCCATCCTCATCGCCTCACAAGACGTTCCTGAGAACAGGGTCAGTAACTGTGGTGATGTCTCACTCGTGCTCAAGCCTAAGAACGCACGGCTTAATAGGAAGCTCTCCATCCCCGAATTCGTGCTGGCATTTAGCCTTTTCAGGGACACCGCTTGTTCGACTCAGCCCGAAAGGAGGGAGGAGTTAGACAGTTTTCTCTACCTTGTCACCAACCTGTGTCATAAGTATGGCGGCTCGTCATTTTACGACTACCACCGCTCCTTCTCGGCAAAGGCTGCGGCTGCTCTGGTTCAGTTCCAGTTCGTCACCAACTGGGCCAACATAGACATGGAGCTATTCTGCCACCACTTTGCAGGTCTCAGGGCTGCTTCATGTACAGTGTGCCAGTCCATATTCCACTCCTCCGACTGGTGTCCCAACACTGTCAACTCCATCCAGGATACCCAACTGGGCGCCCCCGGGGATGACAAGCTTGGTCACCCTATAGTGTACCTGGGTAGAAGCCAGGTCTGAAATAACTTCAATGCGGGCTGATGTGCCTTCAGCGGCTGCAAGGCTCTCCACGTCTGCTCCTTGTGCTTCAGGGCTCACCCTCGTTCCGCCTGTCCCAAGAGGTCTGCCAAGCAGTCCTGACCAGCCGACGTTAATATCCATTTACTTGGTGTCCTTCTGCAGGATCATCATGACAGGGGGTTTGTTCAATTCCTTTTGTCTGGTTTTACGGAAGGCTTCCACACAGGCCTTATTGCCCTTGCTCAGACCTCTTGGGAGGGCGGTAACTTGCGGTCTGCCACTGGGGACCCGGCGGCGGTTGAGGAGTTGCTCCTGTCGGAGGTCGATAAGGGGTTCCTCATTGGCCCGCTTGAAGTTATCCCCTTTTCTTCCTGGCGTATCAACCCGATTGGTCTGGTCTCTAAAAAATCATCTAATAAAAAGCGTTTAATTTACGATCTTTCCGCTCCTCATGCTTCTGCCACACCTAGTCTCAATTCGCTCATCCCATCAGAGGAGTTCTGGATGCAATATTCCTCTATTGATGAGGTAATTAAGTCCATTGTGCTCTCCGGCAAGGGTTCTTGGTTGGCAAAGGCGGATATTGCTGATGCCTTCAAACTCCTTCCTGTCCAACCGCAATTTTGGGGATACTACGGACTCAAGTGGGCTGGTCGCTACTTTTTTGCGAATAGGCTCACGTTTTGTTCCAAGAGTAATCCATGGTTGTTCGACCAATTTGCCAAGGCCTTGCATTGGATCCTCCTTCACCATGGCGGTTTGCCTACAGTCATTCACTACCTCGATGATTTTCTGATCATCGAGGGTCCGCGTGGCGGGTCGGGCAATCTGGCTACACTGCTCCAAATTTTTTCAAGTCTGCAGGTCCCGGTGGCCCACGCTAAGACTGAGAGTCCCGCCACTAGGGTGTTACGTTTCTAGGCATCATCTTGGATTCCATCCGGATGGAGGCCAGCCTTCCGGAAGAGAAGCTCGCAAGCTGCCGGGCAGTGATTTCTCACGCCGCGTCCTCGGGCTTCCTTTCCAGGGTTGAGCTTCAATCCTTGTTGGGGCGGCTCAATTTCGCTTCCAGGATCATGCCACAGGGCAGGGCGTTCACCTCCTGGCTGCTCCAGTTCCTGCTTTCGGCTCCTGACCAGGACAGCATCATCCATCTGGACAGCCATGCTATGGCGGACTTGGCCATGTGGTCACTGTTCCTATCCTGTTGAAACGGCAGTTCCCTCTTTGTTCCTTCTTGGGGGCCTTCATCCCCCACCGTTTTTTCTGATGCGGCTGCGTCCCGCGGGTTTGCAGCTATATTTGGTTCCCATTGGATGGCTGGTCAGTGGCCCGGAGAAGTCCGGTCGGATCCCGAAGGTCTGAGCTCCTCTTCCCTGCTGGAACTTTAACCTATTGTGGCAGCCTCCCAAGTTTGGGGACATCAGTGGGCCAAATCGCCTGTGATGTTTGTCACCGACAACCAAGTGTCACAACCAGACAGCTGAGAAGCTCTGACAGAGGCCTTTCAGAACCTCCTCCTTGAATTTCTGTGTTGTGGTATTCAGCTCCTCCTCTCGTCAGCCTCTCTCAGCTGTCATGTCTTAATTGCTTCCCTTTAAATGCCTCCTCAGAATGCTTTTCTGAGCGGCTTATATTTCCTCCTGGAGTGTGTGTGCACGCTGATCTGTCCTCCTCTTTGCTTCAAAGCTAAGTGTACTTTTATATGTTTATATCTGTTTGCTGGATCCCAGATGACCCTGACTCCCTCCGTGTCTTGTGTAGGGAGCCGGTGGTCGTGTCCCCTCACTATTGTAGGGTGCTCAGGGCTTTATAGTCAAGGTTCGTGGATATGCAAACCTCCACCATTAGGATCTTTGCATAGGCTGAGCAGCCAGGGAAAGTGCCAGGTCTTCTGCAGGGGTCTCCCTTGGTTCCTTAGTTTTTGGATCCAGCGAGTCGTTTATACATGTTGCTTTGCCTTGTTACCTGTACACATTCCGTGACATTATAAGCCGCCAAAACCGTCTTAAGCATGGATCCGGTTTCACTTTTGGCTGAACGCTTCCAGGGTCTTTCATTGGAGGTAGCTGACCTCCGTAAGACTTTGTCTCAGCTTCAAGTGACCGGTTCAGCTTGCGTTCATGGAGCTTGTTCTGAGCCTAAGATCTCGCTCCCGGATACGTTCTCCGGGGGTAGTGAGAATTTTGTGCGTTTTAGAGAGGCTTGCAAACTCCATTTTCGCCTTCTTCCCCATTCTTCTGGTGATGAGGAACGGAGGGTGGGGATCATTATATCGCTGCTCAGGGGTAACGCTCAGTCCTGGGCCTTTTCGCTGCCGGAGGGGGCACGGCCCCTCCGTTCAGTGGATGAATTCTTTTTAGCCCTGGGTCAGATATATGATGATCCGGATCGTATTGCTCTGGCGGAGTCTAGACTACGTCTCCTATGCCAGGGTAAACAATCCGCAGAAATATACTGCTCAGAATTTCGGAGTTGGGCAGCTGATACTGGTTGGAATGATGCTGCACTCCGAAGTCAATTTTGCCATGGTCTTTCAGAGGGATTGAAAGATGCATTTGCCTTTCATGAAAGGCCTATTTCTTTGGACTCTGCTATGTCTCAGGCCGTTCGTATTGACAGGCGTCTTAGAGAGAGAGGAGAGATCTCTCCTTCCTGTCATACTCGGTCCCAGGACTGTGCAGCGGTCCCATTCTCTGCGCAGGGGTCTCAGTCGCTGTCAGCCCCTTCTGAGCAGGAGCCCATGCAGCTGGGGTTGATTGCTTCTGACAATAGAAGATTCAGCCCGCATGAGAGGGTTTGTTTTTGTTGTGGAGGTATTAATCATTTGGCAAATATTTGTCCCTCTAGGAGATTCAGGCAGTTCTCTGGGTATAATAAAGAAACAAAGAGGAAAAAATCTTTGAAAAATGTTCCGTCTGTTACTATTGGCAGGATTGAGGCGGAAATTGAAGATTTTCCGTTTGCTTGTAGTTCCCGTTTTGTCCTGCCGGCTAGGGTGGCGCTAGAGAGCAAGAACATTTTTTGTGAGATTTTTGTGGAATTTTTATTCCTGTGTTTTCTATCGATTCCGCTCCACTTTCTCAGAAGTCATTAAAGGGCATAGTTCACAATATCCGTTTAATTGTGAGTGATGCTCATGTTGAGGATGTGTCATGTTTCGTCCTTAGCGGTTTGCCGACTCCTCTAGTGTTGGGGCTACCCTGGCTCACTAAACATAACCCCACCATTGATTGGCAAGCAAGGCAAATAAATGGTTGGAGTGACTTTTGCAGAGAGAATTGCCTCACGACATCTGTTTCTGAGGTTGCTACTAAGACTGTACCATCTTTTCTCTCTGAATTTTCGGATGTCTTCTCTGAGAGTGGAGTTCAGGATTTGCCCCCGCACAGGGAGTACGATTGCCCTATTAATCTCATCCCAGACGCCAAGCTGCCTAAATCTCGTTTATACAATCTTTCCCAACCTGAGAGGATCGCTATGCGTACTTATATCTCTGAGAGTCTGAGAAAGGGACACATACGACCCTCAAAGTCACCTGTTGCCGCTGGTTTTTTCTTTGTTAAGAAAAAAGATGGTTCTTTAAGACCTTGTCTGGATTTCAGGGAGCTGAACAATATCACAATTCGTGACCCTTATCCGCTTCCTCTGATCCCGGACCTGTTTAACCAGGTTGTTGGGGCTAAAGTCTTTTCCAAATTAGATTTAAGAGGGGCATACAACCTGGTCAGGGTCAGAGAAGGGGACGAATGGAAGACGGCCTTCAATACCCCTGAGGGCCATTTTGAGAATTTGGTTATGCCTTTTGGGTTGATGAATGCCCCAGCCGTTTTTCAGCATTTCGTGAACAGCATTTTTTATCATTTGATGGGAAAATTTGTATTGGTGTATTTGGATGACATTTTGATTTTTTCTCCCGATTTCAAAACTCATAAGGAACATTTACGTCAGGTCTTGCTCATCCTGCGGGAGAATAAACTATATGCGAAACTGGAAAAATGTGTGTTTGCGGTTCCAGAAATTCAATTTCTGGGGTTTCTTCTCTCCGCTTCTGGTTTTCGCATGGACCCCGAGAAGGTCCGCGCTGTGCTTGAGTGGGAGCTTCCTGAGAATCAAAAGGCGCTGATGCGTTTTTTGGGCTTTGCCAATTATTACAGGAAGTTCATTTTGAATTATTCTTCTATTGTTAAACCACTCACTGATATGACCAGAAAGGGGGTAGATTTTTCTTCTTGGTCAGTAGAGGCGCGTAAGGCCTTTTCTGATATCAAGGAGAGTTTTGCTTCCGCTCCCATCTTGGTGCAACCTGATGTTTCATTACCCTTCATAGTTGAGGTTGATGCTTCTGAGGTGGGTGTGGGGGCGGTCTTGTCTCAGGGTTCCTCTCCTGCCAATTGGCGACCGTGTGCCTTTTTCTCAAGAAAACTCTCCTCCGCAGAGAGAAATTACGATGTGGGAGATAGGGAATTGTTGGCCATCAAGTTGGCTTTTGAGGAATGGCGCCATTGGCTAGAGGGGGCCAGACACCCTATTACCGTATTTACTGACCATAAAAATCTGGCCTACTTGGAGTCAGCCAAGCGTCTGAACCCGAGACAGGCCAGATGGTCGTTGTTCTTTTCTAGGTTTAATTTTGTTGTCACGTTCCGCCCTGGAGTTAAGAATGTGAAGGCAGATGCCCTGTCACGTTGTTTTCCGGGAGGCGGGAATTTTGAAGACCCGGGTCCCATTTTGGCTGAAGGTGTGGTGGTCTCTGCTCTTTTTCCTGAATTGGAGGCAGAGGTGCAGGCAGCCCAGTCAGAGGCTCCTGATCTTTGTCCTCCTGGGAGGTTGTTTGTGCCTCTCGCTTTAAGACACAAGATTTTTAAAGAACACCACGATACGGTCCTTGCTGGGCACCCGGGGGTAAGAGCCACACTGGATCTCATCGCTCGGAGATTCTGGTGGCCTGCGCTTCGTAAGTCGGTTGAGGGTTTTGTGGCAGCCTGCGAGACTTGCGCTCGTGCCAAGGTCCCTCATTCACGGCCATCAGGTCCTCTCCTTCCCTTACCCATTCCTTCCCGTCCTTGGACACATCTGTCCATGGACTTTATCACGGACCTGCCTCGTTCCTCGGGGAAGACTGTGATTCTGGTGGTGGTGGACCGTTTTAGCAAAATGGTGCATTTCATCCCTTTTCCTGGTTTGCCCAATGCTAAGACGCTGGCGCAGGCATTTGTTGATCACATTGTCAAGTTGCACGGTATTCCTTCAGACATAGTCTCTGATAGGGGCACGCAGTTTGTTTCCAGATTCTGGAAGGCTTTCTGTTCTCGCTTGGGGGTTCGGTTGTCATTCTCTTCTGCTTTCCACCCGCAGTCGAATGGCCAGACAGAGCGCGTCAATCAGAATCTGGAGACATATCTGCGTTGTTTTGTGGCGGAGAATCAAGAGGATTGGTGTTCTTTTTTGTCCCTTGCTGAGTTTGCTTTAAATAACCGTCGTCAGGAGTCCTCTGATAAGTCACCATTTTTTGGTGCATATGGGTTTCATCCACAGTTTGGGACTTTCTCGGGAGAGGGGTCTTCTGGTTTACCTGATGAGGACAGATTCTCCTCGTCTTTGTCATCTATTTGGCAAAAGATTCAAGAGAATCTAAAGAGCATGAGTGAGAGATATAAGCGTGTGGCTGATAAGAGACGTGTGCTTGGTCCGGACCTGAATGTTGGTGATCTTTTATTGGGCCTTACAAAATCCTGTCTGTCATCAATCCTGTTGCCTACCGTCTTGATCTTCCTCAGACTTGGAAGATCCATAATGTTTTTCATAAGTCCTTATTGAAACCTTATGTTCAACCCATTGTACCCTCGCCTTTGCCTCCTCCTCCGATTATGGTTGATGGGAATCTTGAATTCCAGGTCTCTAGGATTGTGGATTCTCGTCTTGTCCGCGGTTCTCTTCAGTACCTTGTTCAGTGGGAGGGGTATGGTCCTGAGGAGAGGATGTGGGTCCCAGTGACGGACATTAAGGCCTCTCGTCTCATCAGGGCATTCCATAGGTCCCATCCTGAGAAGGTGGGCTCTGAGTGTCCGGAGTCCACTCGTAGAGGGAGGGGTACTGTCACAACCAGACAGCTGAGAAGCTCTGACAGAGGCCTTTCAGAACCTCCTCCTTGAATTTCTGTGTTGTGGTATTCAGCTCCTCCTCTCGTCAGCCTCTCTCAGCTGTCATGTCTTAATTGCTTCCCTTTAAATGCCTCCTCAGAATGCTTTTCTGAGCGGCTTATATTTCCTCCTGGAGTGTGTGTGCACGCTGATCTGTCCTCCTCTTTGCTTCAAAGCTAAGTGTACTTTTATATGTTTATATCTGTTTGCTGGATCCCAGATGACCCTGACTCCCTCCGTGTCTTGTGTAGGGAGCCGGTGGTCGTGTCCCCTCACTATTGTAGGGTGCTCAGGGCTTTATAGTCAAGGTTCGTGGATATGCAAACCTCCACCATTAGGATCTTTGCATAGGCTGAGCAGCCAGGGAAAGTGCCAGGTCTTCTGCAGGGGTCTCCCTTGGTTCCTTAGTTTTTGGATCCAGCGAGTCGTTTATACATGTTGCTTTGCCTTGTTACCTGTACACATTCCGTGACACCAAGCTCTGGTCGACATTATCTTGAAAGGCAGGGCGAAATCCCTTAAGATCATGTCCCCCCTCCACAAATTAGTGTGGCTCTCCCTGTCCCATAACTTTCATATCTTTTGTAGCCACATCCCAGGGGCTGAGAACGTAGCTGCAGATGCTCTGTCCCGCTTTAATTACCCCCTTTTTTTCCAGGTGATGCCAGAAGCAGACCCCACAGGGTCCCCACACCCAGCCTTAAATTCCCTGGTGATGGATTAGAATCCCTCCTCGCACACGCCAGGAACCTAGTACAACATTTTCTCTCCTCCACCACCGCCAGGAATTACCAAGCCGGCCTCAAAATTTATAAGTAATTCTCCAAGTCTCACCCGCAGGGTACACTGGATGACATCTCCTACATATTGGCGTTCATCACCCATTGTCATCTCCACCTCAAGCTGTCTTATAATACTATTAAACTGTACTTAGCCGGGATCTAGCACTGCTCCATGCTCCACAGACCAGGCGGAGGTTCTATTTTTTCAATACAGGTCGTCAAGGCTGCGCTTCGGGGAATTCAGAAAAGCGGGGATGCCTCTCCTGCCCGTAGACAGCCTGTCTCCGGTGAGATGTTTAGGAGACTTTCTTCTGCTTTGGATGGTCATCCTTTTGGGCCCTCTCCCAGCTTAGTCATCAAGGCAGCAATGTACCTAGAATTTTACGGTTTCCTCAGGCCAGGTGAGTTCACCCGCTCCACCTCCAGGCATCAGGGTTTGCAGAGGCAGCAACTGACCTGGGCCCAGGACCATTTTGTCCTCCGTCTACCTTCCACCAAAACCAGCCAGCACGGGCCTCCCACCGAGATCAAGTTTTTCAGAACCTCCAATGATTGGTATCCGGTCAAGGTCCTTCAACAATTGTTGGCTCTGCTGCAAGACGCTCCCCCTGATTTCCCGCTGTTGCCTTTCCACAAAGGTTTTCTGTCATCTGTCCAGTTCATATCCCATATCAGGACCTTGGCGTCAGGTCTTGGTTATAAGCCACTCACCATCACCGGTCACTCATTCCGTATCGGGGCAGCTTCGGCTGCTTCCAAAAACAGGGTCCCGGCCCACGTCATAAAAAAAATGGGGCGGTGGCGATCCTCTTGTTTTGCTAGGTACATTCCTAACCCGAATGTCGAGATATCCCAGGCTTTTTGTAATCTCGTGCTCTGAGGGCGTATTAAATGGTTTACCGCTATTCCAGTCTCCCCGCTTCTTTTTTGCCCACTTCTAGGCTTACCCATGCTCC
Source organism: Bufo gargarizans (assembly GCF_014858855.1). Classification (NCBI taxonomy): domain Eukaryota; kingdom Metazoa; phylum Chordata; class Amphibia; order Anura; family Bufonidae; genus Bufo; species Bufo gargarizans. The sequence goes on along the minus strand of NC_058083.1, from coordinate 60,648,127 downwards.
TGGCTCCGGGCACATCTCAGTCAGCATAGGGCAGGGGTTAGGCGCTCTTCCTCGTCAGTTGCCTTTAGCCTCTACCACAAATATATATATATATATCCTCTGTATATGGGGCCGGTGTGAATGTATCCTGGGCCTACTGTCAGCGAGGACTGTGTGTATATATATATATATATACAGTGCTGCCCATAATTATTTATACCCCTGGCAAATTTTAACTTAAAGGGATTCTGTCATCAGAAATTACTCCTATAACCTAAACATATGGCGATGTCCCTATTAATTCAGTGAATCCTAAAGTGACTTTATCAAATGATCCTGTGGCTCTATAATCATAAAAAAGACGTTTATATCACCTGCCAATCATTTCAAAATGTGTCCAAGGGGACGTCTCATGGTGAAAGGTGCCCAGCTGCAGCCATCTCGTTTATGTGCCCAGCGCCGCCTCCTCAAGTGAAATCACAGCCCTTCCTCTTATTATATCCGCCTACTTCAGTTCGTGGCCGCCTCTGTAACCTCCGCACGCTTCAGCCAGATCCCGCGCGTGCGCACTAGGTATAACCTGATGCGCCCGTGCGGACCACTGGCATCAGCCTCGTTTAGCGAAGTGCGCATGCGCCGGACGGCGCACTTCGCTCGAACCTCCACAGACCGCCCTATTACAGCCCATCCCAGCCATCCAACCTCCTACAGCCGGTTTCAAAGCTGTTTGAAGGTTTGGATCGCACAGTCTGGATTTTTGAGAGGCTCCCTTTAGATTCTATTCAATAATATAAGCTATATAGGAAAAAAATATATAGAACATTGTTGAATAATTATACTTTATAAATATCTATCTATATATATATCTAGTTAGGATGGTAATACTATCAAAATTACAAAGATATTTATATAAATATAATGGACACAATGGGGAGGCTATTCACAATAAGGAATAGTGGCAGGAGAAATGATATTGGCACATATATATGCCAACAATATGTATATAATTAACTATAAATATGTATAAACACTGCACCAAGGGGACAATTTTTATTATATATTCTATCAAGTTATATTATTATATTCAGTTCAACATGGGGATAGTAATTATAAGGAAGCCTTTATAATAATATAAATTGATAGAATATATAATAAAAATTGTCCCCTTGGTGCTGTGTTTATACATATTTATAGTTGATTATATGCATATTGTTGGCATATACAGTACAGACCAAAAGTTTGGACGCACCTTCTCATTCAAAGAGTTTTCTTTATTTTCATGACTATGAAAATTGTAGATTCACACTGAAAGCATCAAAACTATGAATTAACACATGTGGAATTATATACATAACAAAAAAGTGTGAAACAACTGAAAATATGTCATATTCTAGGTTCTTCAAAGTAGCCACCTTTTGCTTTGATTACTGCTTTGCACACTCTTGGCATTCTCTTGATGAACTTCAAGAGGTAGTCATCTGAAATGGTCTTCCAACAGTCTTGAAGGAGTTCCCAGAGATGCTTAGCACTTGTTGGCCCTTTTGCCTTCACTCTGCGGTCCAGCTCACCCCAAACCATCTCGATTGGGTTCAGGTCCGGTGACTGTGGAGGCCAGGTCATCTGGCGCAGCACCCCATCACTCTCCTTCATGGTCAAATAGCCCTTACACAGCCTGGAGGTGTGTTTGGGGTCGATGTCCTGTTGAAAAATAAATGATGGTCCAACTAAACGCAAACCGGATGGAATAGCATGCCGCTGCAAGATGCTGTGGTAGCCATGCTGGTTCAGTATGCCTTCAATTTTGAATAAATCCCCAACAGTGTCACCAGCAAAGCACCCACACACCATCACACCTCCTCCTCCATGCTTCACGGTGGGAACCAGGCATGTAGAGTCCATCCGTTCACCTTTTCTGCGTCGCACAAAGACACGGTGGTTGGAACCAAAGATCTCAAATTTGGACTCATCAGACCAAAGCACAGATTTCCACTGGTCTAATGTCCATTCCTTGTTTTCTTTAGCCCAAACAAGTCTCTTCTGCTTGTTGCCTGTCCTTAGCAGTGGTTTCCTAGCAGATATTCTACCATGAAGGCCTGATTCACACAGTCTCCTCTTAACAGTTGTTCTAGAGATGTGTCTGCTGCTAGAACTCTGTGTGGCATTGACCTGGTCTCTAATCTGAGCTGCTGTTAACCTGCGATTTCTGAGGCTGGTGACTCGGATGAACTTATCCTCTGCAGCAGAGGTGACTCTTGGTCTTCCTTTCCTGGGGCGGTCCGCATGTGAGCCAGTTTCTTTGTAGCGCTTGATGGTTTTTGTGACTGCACTTGGGGACACTTTCAAAGTTTTCCCAATTTTTCGCACTGACTGACCTTCATTTCTTAAAGTAATGATGGCCACTCGTTTTTCTTTACTTAGCTGCTTTTTTCTTGCCATAATACAAATTCTAACAGTCTATTCAGTAGGACTATCAGCTGTGTATCCACCTGACTTCTCCACAACGCAACTGATGGTCCCAACCCCATTTATAAGGCAAGAAATCCCACTTATTAAACCTGACAGGGCACACCTGTGAAGTGAAAACCATTTCAGGTGACTACCTGTCACGGAAGGTGTACAGAAAACTAGAAGACACAAAATGAAGATCCGACTGACTGGATCCAAAACTAAGGAACCACAGGGTAAGCCCTGTAACAGACCTGGCTCTCTCCCTTACTGCTCAGCCTATGCAAAAATCTCTATGGTAGATGATTGCATATCCTCGTTCCTCGACTGTATGACACCTGAACACCCTATAATAGTGAGGGGATACGACCACCGGCTTTCCTGATTTAAAGGGATGCAATCAGTGCAACTACATGACAGCTGAGAGAGACTAACGAGATGAGAAAATGAAAGCAAAACAAAAAGGAACCTCAAGCAGGAGGTTCTGAAGAACGTCTGTCAGAGCTTCTCAGATGTCTGGTGGTGACACTACCTCTTGAAGCTCATCAAGAGAATGCCAAGAGTGTGCAAAGCAGTAATCAAAGCAAAAGGTGGCTACTTTGAAGAACCTAGAATATGACATATTTTCAGTTGTTTTACACTTTTTTGTTATGTATATAATTCAACATGTGATAATTCATAGTTTTGATGCCTTCAGTGTGAATCTACAATTGTCATAGTCATGAAAATAAAGAAAACTCTTTTAATGAGAAGGTGTGTCCAAACTTTTGGTCTGTACTGTATATGTGACAATATCATTTCTCCTGCCACTATTCCTTATTGTGAATAGCCTCCCCATTGTGTCCATTATATTTATATAACTGCAAGTAGTCCGCACGGGCGCATCAGGTTATACATAGTGCGCACACGCGGGATCTGGCTGAAGCGTGCGGAGGTTACAGAGCTGGCCACGAACTGAAGTAGGCGGATATAATAAGAGGGAGGGCGGCGATTTATCTTGAGGAGGCGGCGCTGGGCACATGAACGAGATGGCTGCAGCCGGGCACCTTTCACCATGAGACGTCCTCTTGGACACATTTTGAAGTGCTTGGCAGGTGATATAAACGTCTTTTTTATGATTATAGAGCCACAGGATCATTTGATAAAGTCACTTTAGGATTCACTGAATTACTAGGGACATCGCCATATGTTTAGGTTATAGGAGTAATTTCTGATGACAGAATCCCTTTAAAGTTACTTTTATTTAACCAGCAAGTAATTTTTTGATGGGAAATGACATAGGTGTCTCCCAAAAGATAATAAGACAATGTTCAAGAGGCATTATTGTGGGAAGAAAAAACATTTCTCAGCTTTTATTTACATTTGAGCAAAAAGTGTCACAGTCTGTGGGAAAATCTAAAGTTCTACACCATTCCAAATAGTCCAAGCTGTTCTGAAGCCTCCTAATTACCCTGATTAATTGGGAACAGCTGTTTTTATCAACTCAACAGGTGGAAAAGCAGCAGCTCTCTGCAGTTGGTTTGTGGACAGTCATGGCTAAGACAAAGGAGCTCAGTGAGGACCTGCGGCTGCGCATTGTGGCTGCTCACAAGTCAGGAAAGGGCTACAAGGCCATTTCTAAATGTTTTCAAGTTCCAGTGGCTACAGTGCAAAGTAAAAAAATACAAGATGTTCCGCACTGTGGAAAATCTCAGAGGATGTGATTGGAAGCCAAAAGTGACCCCTTTGCTGCCAGGAGGATAGAGAGGTGAAAAAGAATCCAAGGATCACCACCAAGGCCATCCTGGTGAATCTGGGCTCTGCTGGTGGCAATGTCTCAAGGCAGACAATCCAATGGACACTGCACACTGCTGGGTTCCACGAATGCAGACCAAGGAGGACGCCACTTCTCCAGATAAAGCACACAAAAGCTTGCATGGCCTTTGCAAACGTTCATCTGGACAAAGAAGAAGACTTCTGGTCTTCTGGTCAGATGAAACAAAACTTAAATTGTTTGGTCACAATGATGTTTCCTTCATTTGGCGTAAAAAAGGAGAAGCCTTCAACCCAAAGAACACCATCCCCACTGTCAAACATGGTGGTGGGAACCTAATGCTTTGGGGGTGTTTTTCAGCCAATGGACCAGGGAACCTAATCACAGTAAACGGCACCATGAAAAGAGAGCAATACATGAGGATTCTCACCGACAACATCGGGCAGTCTGCAGAGAAACTTGGCCTTGGGCAACAGTGGACATTTCAGCAGGACAATGACCCAAAACACACAGCAAAAGTGGTGAAGAAATGGTTAGCAGACAACAACATTAACGTTTTGGAGAGGCCCAGCCGGAGTCCAGACTGGAATCCAATTGAGAATCTGTGGAGGGAGCTAAAGATCAGGGTGAGGGCAAGAAGACCCTCCAACCTGAAAGATTTGGAGCTCATTGCTAAAGATGAATGGGCAAAAATACCTGTGGAGACAGAAAAAGCTGCTCTGCGATTATAGGAAGCGTCTGATTGCTGTAATAGCCAATAACGGCTCTTCTATTGATTATTGAGAAGGGGAAGAATAATTTTGGACTGGACACTTTTTGCTCAAATGTTTTTTTTTCCACAATAATGGCTCTTTTACATCGTCTTATCTTTTGGGAGACACCTATGTCATTTCCCGTCAAAAAATTACTTGCTGGTTGAATAAAAGTAACTTTAAGTCAACATTTGCCCAAGGGTATGAATAATTATGGGCAGCACTGTACATCCTCTATATACAGAGAACACACAGCAGTGACCGGGCAGAGATCAGCGCTGCACACCCACTTCCGGTGTCTCCTCAGAACCCGCCGTCTACCTGCTGCTCCAGCTGCACCGCCTGTGATAAAGCCTCGTACTGCTCAGCTCCTCCCCCTCATGTCACATGACTGCAATGTCAACCCAGGTCCTTCGTCACCACCATGCTCTACTGCTCAGCTCCGCCCCTTAATCATATGACTGTGTTGTCATCCCAGGTCCTTCACCACCTTATTACTCAGCTCCACCCCCTTATATCACATGATATTGACATCATCACAGGTCCTTTACCACCTCATTACTAAGCTCCGCCCCTTTTTAATCACATGATGTAGACGTCATCACAGGTCCTTCACTCCACCACTTTTCTCCACTTATATGCTCCAGCCCCTTCTGGGCTGATCACATGATGATGACGTCATCACAGGTCCTTCAGCTCATCTTTCTGTCCATGGAGGAGTGAGAGTTCTGAGGAGCAGTCAGGATGGAGGATCCCCTCACATCAGCAGGTAAGAGGAGACACATTGTGTAGATGGATGTGTTCACAGTCACTATGCTTATTGGTGAAGTCTTAAAGGGGTTGTCAGTGACTCCGCCCACACCTGGCTGTTCCTCTTACCTGCTCCCCTCCCCCCGGTTCCCTCTTTGTTTCTGGTCTCCACTTATAAACGTCTGTCACGGATCCAGGAAATATGATTCCCACTGCAGGAAAGGTCCCCGGGGAAGAACGACCCCTTAAAGGGGAGGCCCCATTATAAAGACTTCCCCCTCTACACAGGAGATAAGCGTCTCCTAAGTGGAGGTCTGACTGCTGGGGCCCCGACAATAACCAGAGCAGGGGCCCCGTGGTCACATGTGCTGCCGCTCTATTCATCTCTATGGGACTGTTAGAGATAATGAGTGACTCCCGGGGCCCTCGCTGATCGGCTGAAGGGGCCACAGCACTCGGGTGATTACTGCGGCCTCAGACTGAGCTGTGCAGAGGTCTCTCCACACGGCTGATCGGCGGGTGTCAGGTGTCAGACCCTCTCCCCCCCTGATATCAGTGACATCCATATCTGTAGCCTGGAGCGGAGTAACCCTAACCGGGGAGGAGAAGGTGAGGGCTGGTGGTGCAGATGGAGCAGCCTGTGGTGCAGGAGAAGGTGAGGGCTGCTGGTGCAGATGGAGCAGCCTGTGGTGCAGGAGAAGGTGAGGGCTGCTGGTGCAGATGGAGTAGCCTGTGGTGCAGGAGAAGGTGAGGGCTGGTGGTGCAGATGGAGCAGCCTGTGGTGCAGGAGAAGGTGAGGGCTGGTGGTGCAGATGGAGCAGCCTGTGGTGCAGGAGAAGGTGAGGGCTGGTGGTGGAGATGGAGCAGCCTGTGGTGCAGGAGAAGGTGAGGGCTGGTGGTGGAGATGGAGCAGCCTGTGGTGCAGGAGAAGGTGAGGGCTGGTGGTGCAGATGGAGCAGCCTGTGGTGCAGGAGAAGGCGAGGGCTGGTGGTGCAGATGGAGCAGCCTGTGGTGCAGAAGAAGGTGAGGGCTGGTGGTGCAGATGGAGCAGCCTGTGGTGCAGGAGAAGGTGAGGGCTGGTGGTGCAGATGGAGCAGCCTGTGGTGCATGAGAAGGTGAGGGCTGGTGGTGCAGATGGAGCTGCCTGTAGTGCAGGAGAAGGTGAGGGCTGGTGGTGCAGATGGAGCAGCCTGTGGTGCAGGAGAAGGTGAGGGCTGCTGGTGCAGATGGAGCAGCCTGTGGTGCAGGAGAAGGTGAGGGCTGGTGGTGCAGATGGAGCAGCCTGTGGTTCAGGAGAAGGTGAGGGCTGGTGGTGCAGATGGAGCAGCCTGTGGTGCAGGAGAAGGTGAGGGCTGGTGGAGCAGATGGAGCAGCCTGTGGTGCAGATGGAGCAGCCTGTGGTGCAGGAGACGGTGAGGGCTGGTGGTGCAGATGGAGCAGCCTGTGGTGCAGGAGAAGGTGAGGGCTGGTGGTGCAGATGGAGCAGCCTGTGGTGCAGGAGAAGGTGAGGGCTGGTGGTGCAGATGGAGCAGCCTGTGGTGCAGGAGAAGGTGAGGGCTGGTGGTGCAGATGGAGCAGCCTGTGGTGCAGGAGAAGGTGAGGGCTGGTGGTGCAGATGGATCAGCCTGTGGTGCAGGAGAAGGTGAGGGCTGGTGGTGCAGATGGAGCAGCCTGTGGTGCAGGAGAAGGTGAGGGCTGGTGGTGCAGATGGAGCAGCCTGTGGTGCAGGAGAAGGTGAGGGCTGGTGGTGCAGATGGAGCAGCCTGTGGTCAGGAGAAGGTGAGGGCTGGTGGTGCAGATGGAGCAGTCTGTGGTGCAGGAGAAGGTGAGGGCTGGTGGTGCAGATGGAGCAGCCTGTGGTTCAGGAGAAGGTGAGGGCTGGTGGTGCAGATGGAGCAGTCTGTGGTGCAGGAGAAGGTGAGTGCTGGTGGTGCAGATGGAGCAGTCTGTGGTGCAGGAGAAAGTAAGGGCTGGTGGTGCAGATGGAGCAGTCTGTGGTGAAGGAGAAGGTGAGGGCTGGTGGTGCAGATGGAGCAGTCTGTGGTGCAGGAGACGGTGAGGGCTGGTGGTGCAGATGGAGCAGCCTGTGGTGCAGGAGAAGGTGAGGGCTGGTGGTGCAGATGGAGCAGGTGAGGGCTGGTGGTGCAGATGGAGCAGCCTGTGGTGCAGGAGAAGGTGAGGGCTTGGAGTGCAGATGGAGCATCCTGTGGTGCAGGAGTAGGGATCTGCAGTATAAGTACTGGACCTTTGGGGCTTAGTCCTCCATTGTCAGATTAGTCTGGTGGTCTGGGTAGCATTACTTAGTTTCCGCCTCTCGGTCCACCACTACCCGGATTACTGGACATCCGGAGGAGGAAGAAAGATCAGTAATAAAATTAATTCCATGTTGCCTTGAAGCTTCAGGTAGAGGCAGAAGTCGGGCGGCTGTTTTTGGTCTGGACAATTCGTTTTGGGCACAGTTCACACAAGCAGATACAAAGTCTTCCACATCTTGATGAATGGATGGCCACCAATAATGTCTGGAGATAAATCCTATGGTTTTACAAACCCCTGGATCTCTTACCAATTTGGATTTATGCCCCGGGGGCCCCGTCTGCCCAGTGGAACATAAGTCTTTCCAGGAGGGATATCTTTAATTTGAATTGGACCAATGGAGACAATACAAGCTGAGGGAGCTCCTCCTGGTCAGAAGAATCAAAATATCTGGATGGGACATCTGCCCTAACATTGTTGTCAGCAGGGCCGAAATGTAACTGAAAAAACAAAGACCAACGTGCGTGATGGGGATAGAATCTCTGAGATGACTGAAGATATGTCACATTTTTTATAGTTAGTGTAAATGATGATGGTGATTGTCACCTTCAAGCAGATGACGCCACTCCTCCACATCTAGCTTTATGGCCAGCAGCTCCCTGTCTGCTATAGACTAGTTTTGTTCGGCTGCGCAGAAGGATTTGGAAAAATCCCACAAGTGACCATTTTGCCAGCAGTGGCTTTCTGAGTGCGTACAGGCCTGGCTCCAGTGGAGGACACGTCCACTTCTAAGAAGACAATGAGGGGCAGGAGCTGCAGCAAAAGTCTGTTTAAGAGTTTGAAAAGCGGATTCTGCTTCAGTAGTTCATTCTCTGGGATTCATTACTTTCAGCGTCAAGTCAGAAATGATCGCAGGTAAAGTAAAGATGTGGGGAATGAATTGTCTGTAGGAATTCATGAATCCAAGAAAGCGTTGAATAGCCCTTGGGTCCTGGCCAATTCAGTACTGCAGATAATTTTTCAGGGTCCATCTGTACCCCTTGGTCGGAAATAATATACCCCAGAAATAGGAGAGACCTTTTCTCAAAGACACACTTCTCCAGTTTGGCATACAGGCGGTTTTCTCTTAATCTTTGGAGCACCATGACTTGTGATGTGTCTTCCAGATAGACGCTGATACAAGAATACAGGAGGTCCTGGAAAATATCATTTACGAATTCCATTGCTGAACCGTAGTGAGGTAATCAGGTTCTCGCAATGACCATTACGAGTATTGAAGGCGGCCTTCCATTTGTCGCTCTCCGTATAAGATTGTAAGCGCTGTGTAGATCCAGCGTCGGGAAGATCTTGGCCCCACGCAGGCGATCAGAGAGTTCTGGGATTAACAGTAGAGGGTGTCTATTCTATTCTTTTCAAACTTTTTCTTAATTTTCAAATACAGCATGAGGACATTAGACTCAGTACAGCAGAGTAAGGCCACCACCAACATCCAAAAGTGCAAATAAGACCTTATTTTAGAAGAAAAGCCCATAATGTTGCCATACTATAATGACTTGGAGCTCAAGTACTCTTGTCATAAGAGGAATTCATCTAGTTATAAGTGGAAAAAGTTTTTTGTGAGGTTAGAAAACCTGAAAGATAACCTTCAATGAGAAGACGGTTTATGAACCATAAGACGTAATGGAAGGAGAAAGAGGGGAGAGTAGGGGGACGGAAAGGGACTGTCCTAAATAAAAAGATGAAAAGAAGGAGAGGATGAGATGCTTGTGAATTATGTATAGTGCTCGCCGTGGGAGTGGAGCAGTTTAGTCAAGGTACCCGAGAAAATTGCGTTATTTAAAACCCCTATAAGAGATCCAAGGAAGCCATAACTTGCAGAATTTCTCCATCCTCCGATGGTACTAGTCTGATGCCATTGTTGGAGATGAGAAGACGGGCAGCGGCCAGTAAATGCTTAGCTATAGTCACCTCCACTTGGGAAAAGAAGCAAATTTAGCTGACTTGCTTCGAATGTGAGTGACAGTAGGACTAAACAGTAGGACATGACCACCACACGTATCTGGGAGGAGGAATCAAATTGAGAGATTTTACTCAGAGTAAGATGGCATCTGGGAAGGATTTTGCTGCCAATTCTCTCTTATTCGTAGACATCTGGAGATGGCTTTAGGTGACTCAAGGATAGAAAGTATTTTGGAGGGCGTAAAGGTCAGGTATAAATCTCTCTCCCATGCTTTTAGAAAGGCCATGACTTCCGTGGATTGAACAGTGGTATCAATCATGGGTATACGCAGTCGATTGGCTCATCGTCGGACGCTGTGTGTGGTTTGGGCAGTGAGAAGTTTCAGATAGGTGCTGCTACTCTGGGTAGGACGGCAGTCTGCTCTGGGCCTTGCAGGCTGCGGCCTGGGACAGGTGCTGGGCAGGGGGGTTAAGAGCGAGTTAGGGTTGGTGGTGGCAGGCACTCATAACTTACCGCTCACGTGCAGCAGTCAGTTAGGGGACGGGCATATTGTCTACTCAGTGCACGTCGGCAGCTGACATGGGGTACCTGCGCCATCTGCTGGGCTTTCGTGGTATTCTCAGCTCAGTCAGCATCACCAGTAATGCTTATTCAATAGTATACAGTTGTATTGCGTATAAGGGGTTGGTGAATAAAGGGTGGGGGGGGGGGGGGGGGGCGCATAAATAATTAGAATTACTCATAAAAAAAAAAAAAAAAGATAGTAAGTTCTCTGTTCTCTTTTATTTCCGTAGAACGGTGAGCTGCACTAGTTGTGTGCTGTAGTTCAATCTTTTACGTATAATCAGAAGGTAGGTCTGGTCATGCCGTTTGTGGTAGAGTGTTGTCAGTCTACTTAGGGGCTTTTGCTTGCTATACTGTTTGCGGGTGCTACTGGTCAGGGGTGTAGGGCTGGGGCCCCCTTTTTTCTTCACGGGTGTGCCATTATTTCACCTTATCCATAGGCACTAGGCTTCCTGTTGCCACTGCTAAAAAGTTCACGTCTCGAATCTGGGTCGTCGGACCTACAGTCTTGGCCCACTGTCATGGCGTTACAATTAAAGTATGGTGCTAGCAAAAATAAATAAATAATATATATATATATATATTTTTTTTATAAATAAAATGTTTTAGATCCTTAAACGGTTACAGGCATGTTTTTTTCGGTCACTGCAGGCGCTAGCGTATCGTCCTGGAACATACAGGTCCACTATTACGCAATACTCTGGGCCCAGCATGGAGGCCTGTCACGTCTACAGGCGGGGTATTGCCATGTCTGTCACGACTGCAGACTTGATCCCAAGTCCTGTCACGACTACAGGTTCGAGGTCAAGTCCTGTCACGACTACAGGCACATCATTTGTTATGTCTGTCACATCTTCAGACTTGATTTAAAGGTCCATCTCGACTACGGTCTCAGCATGGTAAGCTCTACGACGACTGTAGACCACATCGGTTGCGGTTGTCTATACATCATTCATACTAAGGTTTAGGTATATTGTTGTTTCTTGCTGAGGGCTCATCCTCCTCTTGTGACAGTGGTGACTTGCAATCAGTACGAAGTGTAGTACCATCGTTGAGGTTGTGGACCATCTCAAAATTGATGGCAGAATTATTAAAAAGAGGAATCCTGTTCCCAGCCTCAGAATTTTACCGTCTTCGCTCTACAGATTCGGCTGCGCCAAGCCATGAAGTGGTGTCCATGAATACCATCCAGACTTCAATTACTTATCTACACGCTGTCATTAATACGATGGCTTATTCAATGTCTGACATTCAGGCTAGGCTGGAGACAGTCGAAGCTAGAACTGCTGCACCTGGCTTGGTGGGGCAGACACTGACGGTGGCTACGATTTCACAGTCAAGTGCTCCTAGTGGGTCGAGTCCTACTCCCACTATGGCACCTTCCCATTTCATACCCACTAATATATGACAAGACATACTTGAAGGGAAAGATGTTAATTTGGCATCTCTTCAAATAGCTGCACATGAGGCCCCAGATAACAAAACCATAGCCTGCGGTGAGGTCTCGGTGATACTGAAATCCAAGGACGCTAGAGCTCAATATTGCAGATTTAGTGTTGGCCTTTAGCTTGTTTCGGGATGTGGTTTTTACTGTTAGCCCACTTAGGAGGGAGGAGTTAGACCTCTATATGTATAAAGTGGTAGATTTAGGATACAAATATGGTGGTACTGCATTCTACAACTATCACCGTTCATTTTCGGCTAAGGCAGCGGCTGCTCTTGCTCAGTGTCAGCATACGGTTGATTGGTCTAATATCGATACAGAACTATTTTGTCATAATTTTGCGGGACTTAAAGCCCCAACCTGTACGGTTTGTAACTCCTATGCCCATACTGCCGGGTGGTGTTCTAATGTTCATTACACATCGGAAACTTCCCAGTCTAGCGCTGTTTCGGGCTCGTCAGTTAGCAGGGTAGTCTCCGGGGTGGATAAGTTGGATCGGCCAATTAACTACTTAGGTAAATCACAAATTTGTAACAATTTTCAATTATTCTGCATGCGACTACAGCCAGTGTAGATTGTTGCATTTGTGTGCCTTTTGTTTTAGGGCCCACCCCCGAGTTTCTTGCCCTCAAAAGGGCAATAATCCGGCATGACTAAGCGTGGTGAATGTGGAACTCCTTACTTGTCACTTAGCCGCTCATCCAGACCCAGCTTGGGTACAGTTTGTGCTCAACGGATTAGTCAACGGTTTACATATGGGTATGCTCGCCCTCCCTCAGTCCCCATATGAGTGCAGGAATTTATTGTCGGCATTCAAAGATCCTGAGGCTATTTCACAGTTAATTCAGACGGAGTTAGGGGATATTTAATTGGTCCTTTGAAGCAGCCCCCATTTGAATGTTGGAGGATTAATCCGGTTGGAGTGGTGTCCGGCAAATTTTCTAATTAAAAAAGGTTGATTTATGATTTGTTGGCCCCACATTCCTTACCCATACCTAGTCTGAATTCTATGATCCCGTCAGAAGAGATTTTTATGAAGCATGCGTCTATCGATGAAGCTATTCAGGTCATACATACAGGTTAGGTGAAGGAGCCTGGTTATCTAAGGCAGATGTTACAGATGCTTTTAAGCTACTCCCCATTCAACCAGACTTATGGCGGTGGCATGGTATCAAGTGGCAAGGGCAGTATTTATTTTCTAGTAAATTAACGTTCGAGTCGAAATCTAGCCCATTCTTATTCGACCAGTTTGCTAGCGCCCTGCATTGGGTTTTGTCAAACACCTTCTGTGTCAATCATGTTATTTGTTACCTGGATGACTTTCTCTTGATTGAGCCCCCGTTACAAGAGCCTCAAGACTTACAGGTATTGCATACGGTATTTGAAGATCTTAGAGTTCCTGTAGCTCCGCACAAGGTCGAAGATCCTAGTACCTTAATTACATTTTTGGGTATTCGTTTAGATACTGTTCATATGCAAGCTAGTCTCCCGTGAGACAAATTAGATAGGATCAGGAAGGTTGTACATAGATTGGCACAGGTTAGGGTTAAGGCGGATCTCCAGTCTCTTTTATGTATGCTCAATTTCGCTATGCGCATTATTCCCCAAGGAAGGTCCTTTATTTCTAGACTTCTGGTTTTGCTCCCTTGTGCCCAAAGTCAGGAGAGTCCAGTTTATTTGGATCAAGAGGCCGTTGCTGATTTATTAATGTGGGACACATTGGAATGGAGTCTCGCTGTTTAATCCGGTAGTCTCTAATCAATCTCAGGTAGTTTACACAGATGCAGTTGGTTTTGCCGCGATATATGAAAAGCATTGGTTTGTGTCACAACCAGACAGCTGAGAAGCTCTGACAGATGCCTTTCAGAACCTCCTGCTTGAGTTTTCTTTGTTTTGGTTTTCAGTTCCTCATCTCGTTAGCCTCTCTCAGCTGTCATGTAGTTGGACTGATTGCATCCCTTTAAATTCCTCCCCATAATGCATTAGTGTGCGGTTTATACAGCTTCCTGGAGTGTGTGTGCATGCTGATCCTATTTCCCAGTCTTCTACAATTTAAGTGTTGTACATTCATTTGTGATTTTCTGTTTGCTGGATCCCAGGTGACCCTGACTCCCTCCGTGTCTAGTGTAGGGAGCCGGTGGTCGTGTCCCTTCACTATTGTAGGGTGTTCAGGTGTTATATAGTCGAGGTACGAGGATATGCGATCATCCACCATTGGGATTATCGCATAGGCTGAGCAGTAAGGGAGAGAGCCAGGTCTGATGCAGGGGTCTCCCTTTCTCTCAAGCATGGATCCGGTTTCACTTTTGACTGAACGCTTCCAGGGTCTTTCATTGGAGGTAGCTGATCTCCGTAAGACTCTTTCTCAGTTTCTAGTGACCGGTTCAGCTTGCGTTCATGGAGTTTTTTCTGAGCCTAAGATCTCGCTCCCGGATACGTTCTCCGGGGGTAGTGAGAATTTTGTGCGTTTCAGAGAGGCTTGCAAACTCCATTTTCGCCTTCTTCCCCATTCCTCTGGCGATGAGGAACAGAGGGTGGGGATCATTATATCGCTGCTCAGGGGTAACGCTCAGTCGTGGGCCTTTTCGCTGCCGGTGGGGGCACGGCCCCTCCGTTCAGTGGATGAATTCTTTTTAGCCCTGAGTCAGATATATGATGATCCGGATCGTGTTGCATTGGCTGAGTCTAGACTACGTCTGTTATGCCAGGGTAAACAATCCGCCCGCATGGAAAGGTTTGTTTTTGTTGTGGAGGTATAAATCATTTGGCAAATGTTTGTCCCTCTAGGAGATTCAGGCAGTTTTCTGGGAGTAATAAAGAAACAAAAAGGAAAAAATCTTTTAAAAATGTTCCATCTGTTACTATTGGCAGGGTTGAGGCGGAAATTGAAGGTTTTCCGTTTGCTTGTAGTTCCCGTTTTGTCCTGCCTGCCAGGGTGGCGCTAGAGAGCAAGAACATTTTTTGTGAGATTTTTGTAGATAGTGGAGCAGCTGTCAATCTCATTGATAATCATTTTGCAATAACTCATGGTTTCCAGGTGTGCACTTTGGGAAAGGATATTCCTGTTTTTGCTATTGATTCTGCTCCACTTTCTCAGAAATCATTAAAGGGCATAGTTCACAATATTCGTTTAATACTCCTCTTGTGTTGGGGCTACCCTGGGTCACTAAACATAACCCCACCATTGATTGGCAAGCGAGGCAAATAAAAGGTTGGAGTGACTTTTGCAGAGAGAATTGCCTCACGACATCTGTTTCTGAGGTTTCTACTAAGACTGTACCACCTTTTCTCTCTGAATTTTCGGATGTCTTCTCTGAGAATGGAGTTCAGAATTTGCCCCCGCACAGGGAGTACGATTGCCCTATTAATCTCATCCCAGGCGCCAAGCTGCCTAAATCTCGTTTATACAATCTTTCCCAACCTGAAAGGGTCGCTATGCGTGCTTATATCTCTAAGAGTCTGAGAAAGGGACACATATGACCCTCGAAGTCACCTGTTGCCGCTGGTTTTTTCTTTGTTAAGAAAAAAGATGGTTCTTTAAGACCTTGTCTGGATTTCAGGGAGCTGAACAGTGTCACTATTCGTGACCCTTATCCGCTTCCTCTGATCTCGGACCTGTTTAACCAGATTGTTGGGGCTAAAGTCTTTTCCAAATTAGATCTAAGAGGGGCATACAACCTGGTCAGGGTCAGAGAAGGAGACGAATGGAAGACGGCCTTCAATACCCCTGAGGGCCATTTTGAGAATTTGGTTATACCTTTTGGTTTGATGAATGTCCCAGCCGTTTTTCAGCATTTCGTGAACAGCATTTTTTATCATTTAATGGGAAAATTTGTATTAGTATATTTGGATGACATTTAGATTTTTTCTCCTGATTTCAAAACTCATAAGGAACACTTACGTCAGGTCTTGCTCATCCTGCGGGAGAATAAATTATATGCGAAACTGGAAAAATGTGTGTTTGCGGTTCCAGAAATTCAATTTCTGGGGTTTCTTCTCTCCGCTTCTGGTTTTCGCATGGACCCCGAGAAGGTCCGCGCTGTGCTTGAGTGGGAGCTTCCTGAGAATCAGAAGGCGCTGATGCGTTTTTTGGGCTTTGCCAATTATTACAGGAAGTTTATTTTGAATTATTCCTCTATTGTTAAACCACTCACTGATATGACCAGAAAGGGGGTAGATTTTTCTTCCTGGTCGGTAGAGGCGCGTAAGGCCTTTTCTAATATCAAGGAGAGTTTTGCTTCCGCTCCCATCTTGGTACAACCTGATATTTCTCTACCCTTCATAGTTGAGGTTGATGCTTCTGAGGTGGGTGTGGGTGCGGTCTTGTCTCAGGGTTCCTCTCCTGCCAAATGGCGACCGTGTGCCTTTTTCTCGAAGAAACTCTCCTCCGCAGAGAGAAATTACGATGTGGGAGATAGGGAATTGTTGGCCATCAAGTTGGCTTTTGAGGAATGGCGCCATTGGCTAGAGGGAGCCAGACACCCTATTACCGTGTTTACTGACCATAAAAATCTGGCCTACTTGAAGTCAGCCAAGTGTCTGAACCCGAGACAGGCCAGATGGTCTTTGTTCTTTTCAAGGTTTAATTTTGTTGTCACGTTCCGCCCTGGGGTTAAGAATGTGAAGGCAGATGCCCTGTCACGTTGTTTTCCGGGAGGTGGGAATTTTAAAGACCCGGGTCCCATTTTGGCTGAAGGTGTGGTGGTCTCTGCTCTTTTTCCTGAATTGGAGGCAGAGGTTCAGGCAGCCCAGTCAGAGGCTCCTGATCTTTGTCCTCCTGGGAGGTTGTTTGTGCCTCTCGCTTTAAGACACAAGATTTTTAAGGAACACCACGATACGGTCCTTGCTGGGCACCCGGGGGCAAGAGCCACAGTGGATCTCATCGCTCGGAGATTCTGGTGGCCTGCGCTTCGTAAGTCTGTTTAGGGTTTTGTGGCAGCCTGCGAGACTTGCGCTCGTGCCAAAGTCCCTCATTCACGGCCATCAGGTCCTCTCCTTCTCTTACCCATTCCTTCCCGTCCTTGGACACATCTGTCCATGGACTTTATAACGGACCTGCCTCGTTCCTCGGGAAAGACTGTGATTCTAGTGGTGGTGGACCGTTTTAGCAAAATGGTGCATTTCATCCCTTTTCCTGGTTTGCCCAATGCTAAGACGCTGGCGCAAGCATTTATTGATCACATTGTCAAATTGCATGGTATTCCTTCAGACATAGTCTCTGATAGGGGCACGCAGTTTGTTTCCAGATTCTGGAAGGCTTTCTGTTCTCGCTTGGGGGTTCGGTTGTCATTCTCTTCTGCTTTCCACCTGCAGTCGAATGGCCAGACAGAGCGCGTCAATCAGAATCTGGAGACATATCTGCGCTGTTTTGTGGCGGAGAATCAGGAGGATCGGTGTTCTTTTTTGTCCCTTGCTGAGTTTGCTTTAAATAACCGTCGTCAGGAGTCCTCTGATAAGTCACCATTTTTTGGTGCATATGGGTTTCATCCGCAGTTTGGGACTTTCTCGGGAGAGGGGTCTTCTGGTTTACCTGATGAGGACAGATTCTCCTCGTCTTTGTCATCTATTTGGCAAAAGATTCAGGATAATCTAAAGAGCATGAGTGAGAGATATAAGCGTGTGGCAGATAAGAGACGTGTGCCTGGTCCGTACCTGAATGTTGGTGATCTGGTGTGGTTGTCTACCAAGAATATCAAATTGAAGGTTCCCTCCTGGAAGTTGGGTCCTAGGTTTATTGGGCCTTACAAAATCCTGTCTGTCATCAATCCTGTTGCCTACCGTCTTGATCTTCCTCAGACTTGGAAGATCCATAATGTTTTTCATAAGTCCTTATTGAAACCTTATGTTCAACCCATTGTACCCTCGCCTTTGCCTCCTCCTCCGATTATGGTTGATGGGAATCTTGAATTTCAGGTCTCTAGGATTGTGGATTCTCGTCTTGTCCGCGGTTCTCTCCAGTACCTCGTTCATTGGGAGGGTTATGGTCCTGAGGAGAGGATGTGGGTCCCAGTGACGGACATTAAGGCCACTCGTCTCATTAGGGCTTTCCATAGGTCCCATCCTGAGAAGGTGGGCTCTGAGTGTCCGGAGTCCACTCGTAGAGGGAGGGGTACTGTCACAACCAGACAGCTGAGAAGCTCTGACAGAAGCCTTTCAGAACCTCCTCCTTGAGTTTTCTTTGTTTTGGTTTTCAGTTCCTCATTTCGTTAGCCTCTCTCAGCTGTCATGTAGTTGGACTGATTGCATCCCTTTAAATTCCTCCCCATAATGCATTAGTGTGCGGTTTATACAGCTTCCTGGAGTGTGTGTGCATGCTGATCCTATTTCCCAGTCTTCTACAAGTTAAGTGTTGTACATTCATTTGTGATTTTCTGTTTGCTGGATCCCAGGTGACCCTGACTCCCTCCGTGTCTAGTGTAGGGAGTCGGTGGTCGTGTCCCTTCACTATTTTAGGGTGTTCAGGTGTTATATAGTCGAGGTACGAGGATATGCGATCATCAACCATTGGGATTATCGCATAGGCTGAGCAGTAAGGGAGAGAGCCAGGTCTGATGCAGGGGTCTCCCTTTTTGTTCCTTAGTTTTGGATCCAGTGAGTCATATATTCATTTTGCATTGTCTTGTTTCCTGTACACCTTCCGTGACAGTTTGCTGGTCCCTGGCCACCGGAGATTGTGATTATCCCAGGCTTCTCTCAGTGTTCCCCGTTGTTTGAAATTTATCCTATAGTGGGGGCAGCGCTAGTATGGGCTAAACAGTGGAGGAACCATACAGTGTTATTTCTGACCGATAATGCGGCAATTGCTGACATCCTTATGAAGGATAGATCTGGTTCGAAACAGATAATGTCATTTGTGAGGAGGTGTCACGGAAGGTGTACAGAAAACTAGAAGACAAAAAATGAAGATCCGACTGACTGGATCCAAAACTAAGGAACCAGAGGGTAAGCCCTGTAACAGACCTGGCTCTCTCCCTTACTGCTCAGCCTATGCAAAAATCTCTATGGTAGATGATTGCATACCCTCGTTCCTCGACTGTATGACACCTGAACACCCTATAATAGTGAGGGGACACGACCACCGGACTCCCTACACTTAATACGGAGGGAGTCAGGGTCACCTAGGATCCAGCAAACAGGAAAACACAAATGAATGAACAAACTTATCTGTAGAAGACTCAGTTGCATCATCCAGCATGCACACACTCCAGGAAGTTGCATAAACCGCAAAGTGATGCAGTATAGGAAGGGATTTAAAGGGATGCAATCAGTGCAACTACATGACAGCTGAGAGAGGCTAACGACATGAGAAAACGAAAGCAAAACAAAAGGAACCTCAAGCAGGAGGTTCTGAAGAACGTCTGTCAGAGCTTCTCAGATGTCTGGTGGTGACAGGAGGTTCGTTTGGCTGTCTTTACAACATAATTTTCACTTCATTTGCACACATATTAGTGGGCAGCGTAATGTCGCAGCAGATGCTCTGTCCCGGCTTAATCTTCAACTCTTTTTTCAGGTTTTTCCAGGGGCAGATCGTTTGCCGACGCCAACTCCTCATCATTTCCAGTTGCTGATGGATTAGTTGCACATCTCGCTGTAGCCTGAAGCCTCATGGCTAAATCATGGTCCACTAATACCCTTAGGACATATAAGACGGCCGGGCACTTGTTTAGTAAATTTAAACATACCTACCCGCCTGTGGGAGAGGGGCCTATAACTTACCTACTCGCATTTGTTCCTTTTTGGCCACTCTCATCTAAACTTGGCCCATAGCACCATTAAACTGTACAAGTACAAGAAGCAAGAACAACATGTATAATTTACCCTACTGAGTATAATAGGAAAGTATGGGAGGAAGAACAGGAAAAGTTAAAGGTACATCAAATGGATAGAAGCAGGAAAGAATTACTATTTCAAGGGATCCGGTTAGCCTCAGAGGGAGAAAAGGTCAGTAAAATTCTGGCAAGTATAGTAAGGAATCAAAGAGGGAAATCCTGGATAGGGGCGATTAAAGATAAAACAGGTGAAATAATTAGTACACCGGAAGGAATTAAAGAAGTCTTTCTGGAATATTTCCAGGAATTATATAAGTCTAGGGTACAATACCCAAAACAAGATTTGGACCTATATCTAGACCAGATTCCTTTCAGAGAGATATCCCAGGCCCAAAAAGAATATTTAGAAAAAGAAATATCGATGGTAGAAATAAATGAGGTTTTGGGGAAGGTAAAATCGGAAAAAGCGCCAGGATGTGATGGGCTTCCTTTTGAAATATACAAAACCTTCTCTCAGGAGTTAGTACCAGAACTAAAAATAACACTGAATGAGGCCCAAAAAATAGGTGAGATACCGGATTCCATGAAAGAGGCAATTGTCACACTAATCCCAAAAAAGGGTAAAGAACAACTAGACCCCGGATCATATAGGCCAATATCTCTCTTAAATACGGATGTAAAAAT
The DNA here is from genome assembly GCF_014858855.1 of Bufo gargarizans. Lineage (NCBI taxonomy): Eukaryota > Metazoa > Chordata > Amphibia > Anura > Bufonidae > Bufo > Bufo gargarizans. The sequence continues at coordinate 60,627,774 of NC_058083.1, read as the reverse complement.
TTTGGCAAAGGCCCTGGCCGATAGGCTATTGAAGGTGATTAAAGTTGTAATAAATGAAGATCAGACAGGTTTTATACCCGGTAGAACGATATATACAAACATAAGAAGGTTGTTCCTAAATATCGAAGCTAATAGATTAGAAGCGGGGGAGAAAGCTATACTTTCACTAGACGCTCAAAAGGCATTTGATTGTATTGAATGGGAGTATTTGTGGGCAGTATTAAAAAGGGTTGGTATAGGGGAGGGATTTATAAGATGGATCCAGCTAATATATCATAATCCGAGGCTAGGGTGATGGTGGATGGGAGTTTGTCCCTGCCATTTGCCCTCCACCGGGGCACTAGGCAGGGATGCCTTCTCTCCCCATTACTATTTGCTATTGCGATTGAGCCCCTGGCAACTATAATAAGAAATGATAGAGAGATTAAAGGTGTTCAATATGCGGGAGGGGAAGAAAAACTGTTAATGTATGCGGACGATATTTTATTATTTATGCACAATACAGGGGATCAGTTTAACAGAGTTATAGACATAATAGATACGTTTTTTTTCCGGGATTAAATATTAATTGGGGGAAATCACATATGTTGTTATTAGGAGACATACAAACACAGGGAGATTCAAGGGTTCATGTGCTTGAAAAACACGAGAACTACGAGAATATTTAGGTATACAAATCTCTGGAAATATAGAAGAATATGAAAAATTAAATGTGCTCCCCCTAATAAAAGAACTCAGAACCAAAATACATATATGGAGAAGATTACCAATGTCAATACAGAGTCGGGTAAATCTGGTGAAAATGGTTTTCCTCCCTAAAATACTCTATGTCCTTCAAAATGCCCCATTGAGGCTACCGCTGAATATTTTTAAGTTATTCGATAGCCTAATGGGGATTTTCTCTGGAAAGGTGCTATCCCTAGGATAAAGAAAGAGGTAGTTCAGCTCCCAGTGAGTGAAGGTGGACTAGCTGTCCCGAATTGGTTTTTCTATTATTTAATAACACAATATGGCCATATAAAAGGTAGTTTAAATGGTTTAGTGGGTAGGCAGGAAGTAAATAGATTGGGATGGAAAGAGGAATGGAATCACTTAGAGGTGGTGGAATCTGGTGTACTGGGGAAAAATAACACAGGAAATAGGATATTAAATTCATTGGATTATATATGGGTGGAAATTAAAAAAATATTACAGATTAAAGGGTTTCTGCATTATACACTTATTTGGAAAAACTTCAATCTCAAGGAACTGCAAACGATTAAGATGTATATAGACTGGGGAAGAAAAGGGATGAAATATTTAGGCCAGATAATTGAACAGGACAAACTGAAAGACTTTAATACACTGGTCAGAGAGTTTGGGATTCCCCAAAAGGACACGTATAAATATTTTCAGCTTAGGAATGCGTTGCGGACAGCAGGGCAGGATGATAAATATAGAAGGTAAAAATCAGATAGATTGTATAAATTTACCAACGAGGGTGAAAGAGGAGGAATAACCGCAAAAAGATACAGAATTTTGATGGAGGGTAAGAAAAAACGGATTACAATACTTGCCAGGAAAAAATGGGAAAAGGATTTACAATTTTTTTCGGAAGAGAAATGGGAAGATGCTCTTAGAAGTTATGCTGGGGTTTCTGATAGGGGTTCACATAAGATTTCACAGTTTTTCATAGTTTATAGATTACATCGATCCCCATGGATGTTGAAAAGAATGGGTGTGAGAGACTCAGACAAGTGCCAAAAATGTAGGGGAGAGAACGCAGATTTAATACACTGTTTCTGGAGATGTCCCAGACTGTTTAGATATTGGACAGAAATAGCAGAGACCGTATATTTAACTTTGAAGGTCCAAATATCTGAAGATCCAGTAACTTGTATATTAGGGGCAACTGAACACCTGAAGTTAAATAAAAATACACAAATGGTCCTGACTAAGGTATTATTCCAAGCTAGACTCCTTATACTTAAGAAATGGGTAAAAGTAGATCCTCCGACAGCGGGACAGTGGAGAAAAGCAGTTGACAATCTGATTAAAGAAGAACGGGTGACGGAGGGACATAGCAAAAAACTACAAAATGTTGATGAACTATGGAAAAAATGGTTACTTTAGGGCTGGATATTTTTTTTTTGTTTTTTTTTTTGCGTCCCCCCCCCCAAGGGTGGTGGGTGGGTAAAAGGGGATTGAAAATAGTTGTTTTTTTTTAAGCATAGAAAAACTAACCGTTTTTTGATACACTTGAAATTGTAATTTATTGTTAATATGGAACTTACTATTGTCAAGTTGATATGTTTGGGGTACAAATGTATATGTGCTTATGAAATGGAAATAAAAAGATTTAAAAAAATAAAATAAAATTTAAACTGTACTTTGCTGGTATTCAACATTATTGGTATGTCCAGTATCCCGATCAGCCGTCTATGTTCTCAGCCCATCCCATTAAGGCGTTATTGAAGGGTATTCAGAAGGAGTGCGTTAAAAAACGACCTACTCGGCAGCCTTTTTCTGGCAGCATGTTTAGGTCTTTATCAGACATGTTGCAGAATAAACCATTTGGTCAGCGTATTAGCTTACTAATTGAAACAGCCATGTACTTGGCTTTCTATGGGTTCCTCAGGCCGGGTGAGTTTACCTGTGCCAATACATCCACAAATTACTTGCGGAAGAGTCAGTTGCGCTGGAGTGGCTCTTGTTATATCCTTACCTTAGAGGCTTCCAAGACGGCCCGGCCGGGGGAACCAGTAGGGGTCAAGTATTTTACCACCGGTAATAAGTGGTGCCCGGTGAATGTATTACATGAATGGTTGCAGTTTATCAAGGCTGAGCCGGCTGTTTATGTTGGAGGCTGCACCTTTGAATATTCAAACGTTCCTGAAGTTTATCTGCATATTGTTGGCCAATTCAGGGATTAACCCTTTTAGGCTGCCCTTCTACAGCAGTTCCGGCATAATCCTGCTACTATTAGGTTTAGATAGGTAGGGTAGGTTCTTACTATGAGCCGATCCAAGCACAAGTGTAAGGCAATTTGTTTGCCGTATTTGTGGGAGGTGAGGCGGGGCCAACTGCTTACTTATACCGGCGAGCGCCACAGCCAGAGGACGGCTCGGCAGCATTTTCAGCCCTCCCAAAACCGCCCCCCCCTTTTTTAAGGCACTTCATATTAGGGTTGCCCCCTTTAGGCTGCCCTTCTACAGCAGTTCCGGCTGCCCCCTTTAGGCTGCCCTTCTACAGCAGTTCCGGCATAATCCTGCTGCTATTAGGTAGAGATAGGTAGGGTAGGTTCTTACTATGATCCGATCCGAGCACAAATAAATGTATAGCAATAAGTAATGGAAGTGAAAAATTGACTAGAGTAAAAGGCCAACTAAATGGATTCTATCCTTGCAAAAAATGTGTAGGATGCATAAAGTCTCGGAATAATAAAATCCAAATGCAACAAAAATATAAGGAAGGCTCATGCAAGCAAAACATCAAGCAATTTATCACCTGCAATAGTTGTGGAGTGATATACGCAATAACATGCCCCTGTAATAAAATATACATTGCCCGCACTAAAAGACAACTAAAGAAAAGAATGGGGGAACGTGTATAATATTCGGAGAGAGTTTGAGGGACACCCGTTGTTACGCCACTATGAAGAAAAACACAAAGGAAACTTTGCAGGTTCAACTTTTTGCGGGATAGAAACAGTAAAGAAAAGCAAGAGGGGCAAGAGGTGACTTCATCAAAGATATGTCTAGAGCAGAAACCAAATGGAGTTTTAATATGAACAGCTTATCACCTAGTGGTCTAAATGCCGAGAACTATTTACCTTCGAATAGGAGCATGCATGTTAAACAAAGCATGGTACAAGTCTTCACTATTAGGGAAAATATTTCACACTATATAGCGGAGGACAAGGAGTTAAAAAGCGAGCGCATATAAGGAGGGCACTAATGATGGCCAGGTAATCTTCCCTGAGGAAGGACAGCGTTCTGTCCGAAACGCGTCAGGTAAATTTTGGCATCTGCTATCTGTAGTTGCAGAAGTGACGTCACGGCTGCTCCGTGAGAGCGCGCGTCATGAACTCCTGTACAAATGGATTTGTTAAAATCCTATCAAAATTGCTTGCTAATAGGTTGGCCGTTGTTCTTCCCTCTTTGATTTCCCCTGCGCAGGTGGGTTTCGTTAAAGGTAGGGCGGCGGTCACCAATTTAAGGAAAGTGCTATTAGCCCTTTCTGTGGCCGGAAAGGTGGAATACCGGGGACAGGTCCCAGCCATTCTCACTTTAGATGCGGAAAAGGCTTTCGATAGCATTAACTGGAAATGGCTGGGTCTTGCCCTGGATTCGGTGGGTATTAAGGGGATGTTTCGTACGCTCTTAGATGGGTTATATTTGGGTCCAAGGGCAAGGGTCTGCACAGGAGGTTATATATCCGATTCTTTTCTGTTACAAAGGGGAACTAGGCAGGGTTGCCCCCTGTCTCCTCTCTTGTTTGACTTGGCGATAGAGCCATTGTCAAGGTGGCTGGACTCTGAAGATTTATTTGAGGTTTTGCGGGTGGGTAAGAAGCAGCTGCGTACGGCTTTGTTTGCCGATGATATCTTGCTTTTCTTGTCTAACCCTGTAAGAGATATTGGGAGGATTACTAAGGGGTTAGAGGAGTTCGGTTTTCTTTCTGGGTTGAAAATAAATAGATCAAAGAGTGAGTTTTTATTTTTGAAGGGAGGGGGGCAGAGGGTGACGGGAAGTGATCTAAGGGATATACCATTTGCCCGTTCTTACATAACTTACCTGGGTATTAAAGTCGGGACCACTCCTGAGTCCATATATAGACTTAACTATGATCCGTTAATAACTAAAATAGTTAAGGAACTACTTAGATGGCATGATCTGCCGCTGTCGTTGTTGGGGCGTGATCATCTTATTAAGATGATGTCAGTTTCTAAATTGCTCTACCCTATGCAGACCATCCCCATTTTGTTAAAACATAAAGATGTCTCTAAAATTGTAAAAGCGTTCAAACACTTTCTGTGGCATGGCAAGAGGCCTAGGATACCAATGCGTTCCCTAGTGAAGGGGATTGAACAGGGAGGGATAGCATTTCCTGACATTAGGAATTACAATTTGGCCTGTATGGCAAGGCGTGTCTGTGACTGGATAAATGGCTCTAGTTTTTACTCAGCTTTAATGTTGGAAAGGGAATTCTGTGCTCCCTGGTCTCCTGTGGCGTTGCTACATTCAAGGTTGCAGGTGATTCCTATATGGATTAAGCAATCGTTATTGTTTAAGGACACAATATCTGCGTGGAGGATTCTTAGGAAGAAGTACTGGTTGTCGTACAGAATTTCCAAGCATCTTCTACTATGGAATAATCCTGAATTCCCACAGGGCAATAGGAAAAAATTGTATGAGGAATGGAGGCGGAAAGGGATTTTGTGTGTGAAACATTTATTACATGAGTCTAGGTGGCTAACTGGAGAAGAATTGATTGCAAAGTTCTCCTTGTCGTCCTTCCAAACTATTCAGAGGTCTCAAGTGAAGGTGGCGGTGATAAATCAGCTGGTGTTGGTGCAGGAGGAGGTTCGGAGAAATATTCTGGATAAGATCTTAGACTTAGGAGGTGGGAAGGTCTCGATCTCTACGATCTACACTGATATGAGGAAAGAAGATGGGACTAGGGATAGGAATAAATGTTTTGGAAAATGGGCGGAGCAACTGGATGATGGGGATATTGAACAAAAGATAGTGAAAGGGTGGGAAGTAGTTAGGAGACATATAGTTAATGAGTCCTGGAGGGACACTCAGGTTCGACTTATGTATAGAGCTATCTATGGTTTTAATGTTCCCCCTCATCCAGCTAAACCAGACAGAATTACAAGTTGCCCGAAGTGTGGAATAGGGTTCTCCGATTTATTCCATGGGATTTGGACGTGTCCTAAGAGTAAAAGGCTGTGGGAGGAAGTGGGGAATTTGGTCCAGGGGATCTGGGGAAGGGAGTTTCCATTGTCCACCAAATTATACTTATTTCATTATGAGGAGGGGGAGGTAGGACAAGGTGGGTTACCCCGCTTGTTCCATACTGTATGCATGATAGTAAAGCGTAGTCTTCTGCAAAAATGGCTTCAAGACGATACTCCAGGGTTACAGTTCATAATACAACAACTAAAACATGTTTTTCATATGGAAAGGTTAAACTCTCTTGCGGCGAAGGAACGACAGGCTAAAGGGTTGTTTCAGAAATGGAAACCGTTTATTGAGCATTGTATGTCGAATGCGGAAATACTGATAATTATGAGGCCGTTCACACTTACGGAATGGTACCTTGTGGGCCAATTGAAGGGGACGCTAGGTCGTCTGTTGCTCAGATCCGCCAGTACTTCTTAGTTCTACGTGGGAGGATTGCTTAAATATGTCATTATATATTGATTGTGTATATTGACTGCTCTTTATCAGTGAATGCATAATGCCCTTATGTATGTTATTGAATTATCTATTGCACTTGCAGTGCTATTTTGTGTTCAGAGATGTACACTCTGAATGTTTTGTATGTCTTGTTGGAGGAAAAATAATAAAGAATTAATTAAAAAATAAATAAAAAAACGGATTTGGGCCACCGGCCTGGGCGCGATCCACTAACTGAGACACCAGACCTGCGAGAGTGTGAGTCCTGGGCTGTGCATAGAAAAAGACAGACCCTGGCAGAAAGTCAGCTAAAAGGTAAATAGAAGTTGATTCCTATACAGCGGGTACCTTTCAGCAGGGGGGACTACATTTAGTTTAACCACTTCACGTCCGGGCCATTTACCCCCTTCCTGACGGAGCCTAATTTAGCAAATCTGACCTGTGTCATGTTTATGTGGGAATAACTTTGGAACACTTTTACTTATCCAAGCCATTCTGAGATTGTTTTCTCGTAACACATTGTACTTCATGACAGTGATAAATTTGAGTTGATATATTTCACCTTTATTTATAAAATAATCCAAAATTTAACAACATTTTTTAAAAATTAGCAATTTTCAAAATTTCAATTTCTCTGCTTTTAAAACAGAAAGTGATACCTCATAAAATATTTATTACTTAACATTCCTCATAAGTCTACTTTATGTTGGCATCATTTTATAAATGTCATTTTATTTTTTTAGGACGTTAGAGGCTTAGAATTTTAGAAAATTTCCAAAACCCACTTTTTAAGGACTATTTCAGGTCTGAAGTCACTTTGTGAGGCTTACATAGTGGAAATCCCCCATAAATAACCCCATTGTAGAAACTACACCCCTCAAGTTACTCAAAACTGATTTTACAAACTTTGTTAACCCTTTAGGTGTTCCACAAGAATTAAAGGAAAATGCAGATGAAATTTCAAAATTTCACTTTTTTGGCAGATTTTCCATTTTAATAAATTTTTTTCTTTAACACATCGAGGGTTAACAGCCAAACAAAACTCAATATTTATTACCCTGATTCTGCGGTTTCGAGAAACACCCCACATGTGGACATAAACTGATGTAAGGGCACACGGCAGGGCGGAGAAGAAAAGGAGCGCCTTATTGTTTTTGGAAGGCAGATTTTGCTGAACTGGTTTTTAGATGCCATGTCCCATTTGAAACCCTGCAGATGCACTCCTACAGTAGAAACTCCCAAAAAGTGACCCCATTTTGGAAACTAGGGCATAAGGTGCCAGTTTTATCTGTACTATTTTGGGGTACATATGAATTTTAATTGCTGTATGTTACATTTTTTGTGAGGCAAGGTAATAATAAAAAAATTGCTGTTTTGACAGTTTATTTTTTACAACACTCATCTGACAGGGTAGGTCATGTGCTTTTTTTTATAGAGCCGATTGTTACGCAATGATATCAAATATGTTAACTCTGTTTGTTTCAGTTTTACATAATAAAGCATTTTTGGAAAAAACATTGTTTTTGTGTCTCCATTTTCTGAACGCCATATTTTTTTTAATTTTTCTGCCTATTGTCTTGTGCAGGGGCTAAATTTTTTGCAGGAAGAGTTGACATTTTTATTGGTACCATTTTTGGGTAAATATGATTTTTTTATCATTAATTATTATACTTTATGGGACAAGGTGACCAAAAAATTGGTTTAGTACAGTTTTTATTTATTTATTTTTACACCGTTCACCTGAAAGGTTAGGTCATGTGACATTTTTATAGAGCAGATCATTACAGATGTGGAAAAACCTAATATGTATACTTTTTCTTATTTATTTAAGTTTTACACAATAATAGCATTTTTGAAACAAAAAAAATGTTTTAGTGTCTCCATAGTTTGAGAGCCATAGCTTTTTTATTTTTTGACCGATTGTCTTACCCTGGGTTCAGACCTGAGCGTTCTGAAAGGAACAATCGCGCATACAGAGACAAGCGAACACACATTGTTGCGCGTTCCCGAATATCTATGTACGGGAACGCGCGACAAAACGCCCCAAAAAAGCTCAAGAACTTGTTTGAGCGTCGGGCGTTTTACAGCGCGATCGTACGCGCTGTAAAACGCCCAGGTGAGAACCATTCCCATAGGGAAGCATTGGTTTCTCCTTGTTGAGCGTTTTACAGCGCGTAGGAACGCGCTGTAAAACGCTCAGGTCTGAACTTAGGGTTAGTGTCTCATTTATTGCATTATGAGGTGACGGTTTGATTGGTACTATATTGGGGGGCATATGCCTTTTTGATCGCCTGGTGGTGCACTTTATGTGATGTTAGGTGACAAAAAATAGCTTTTTTGGCACAGTATTTTTTTTATTTTTTTTTGCAGGGTTCACCTAGTTGTTACGGATGTGGCGATACCTAATATGTATACTTTTTTTATTTATTTGACTTTTACACAATAATTGCATTTTTGAAACAAAAAAATTATGTTTAAATATCTCCATGTTCTGAGAGCTATAGTTTTTGGGGGGGTTTGAGCGATTTACTTATGTTGGGGCTCATTTTTTGTGGGATGAGGTGACAGTTTTATAGGGACATTTATGGGACATACGCCTTTTTGATCACTTGGTGTTGTACTTTTTGTGATGTAAGGTTACAAAAATGGCTTTTTTTATGGTGTTTAACGGACAGGGTGGATCATGTGATATATTTATATAGAGCCGGTCATTATGGATGGCAATATCAGATATGTCTATTTCTTTTTCTATTTAAAAAAAAATATATTTATTATTTAATTGTGGAATTTTAGTTTTAAACCTTTTTTTTTTTTTTTTTTTTAACTTTATTATTTTATTTTTTTACACTGCGTCCTCCATAAGGTCATACAAGACCTCTGGTGAACATTTAACTTCACTTTTTTTTATTTTATTTTTTCACTATTGATCTCTCCTAGTAGCCCCAGTTACAGTGGAAATACACCCCCCAGAGAGGCTATACAGCAGTATACAACGCTGTACAACGCTGTACAGCCTCAGTGCAGGGCTGATCGAGGTCTGTAGAAGACCCAACAGCTCCTGCACTTTCCTGGCCCCAGCGGTCACATGACCACCGGGCCGGGAGTGCACTTCCTGATCTGTATACAGCAATCTAGAAGGCAGGGACACCTGGGGTGCCCTCTCTGGGGTGCCCTGCTGTCACTGACAGCGGGCCCCCCCGCTTGGCAGCTGCACGATTAGCGTGCAGCTGCCATCTCTGAATGGACGTTCCAGAACGTCCATTCAGAGATAAACAACCGCCCATAGGACGTTTATATCCTATGGGCAGATGTGAGGTGGTTAAGAGAGTGAGCGTATCATTTAAAAGTGTATTTGAAAATTGCAGCAGTTTGTGCGGTTGTGCTGCGATACCGCAGCCACACAAAGAGGAACAAGGGAAGAAGCGCTATTGGAATAACCAGTTATATTGCAAAAACCATAAGGTACCAGATGTTCTGTGTGGGGTCACTAGAGCCCTATGGGGCTGAGAGAAGCATAGTATGGAGCTCCTACAGAACACGTCTGCCTCTTTTGGCTGTCAGCTCCACCGCCAGAGGGTTATATATTCTTTACTGTCATTTTATTAAATCCGCTGTAGTCAATACATGGCCTGAGGGATCTATCCTTTTTCTTCACAAAGAAGAACCTGGTGATGAAGGCTTACAAATAAAAATCCTGTCTACCTTCTCCCTAATATAGTAAGTCGGACATAGCTTCAGTGTCTGGAACTGAAAGGGGGAAATACCCGACCTCTAGGCAGAGTGGTTTCAGGTAACAGATCAATTAGATAGTCCTAAGGCCGATGAGGTGGCAAAGTCTATGCTTGTTTTTTATCAAAGACATCTGCTTAGCTTTGTAATGTAGTTGGTAAGCCATGCACACTTGTGGACAGGAAGCACCTGAGGGGTTAATTGCAGCTGATCGCAGCGCCCTGTCATAGAGGTTGGGTGCCGGCTATGTGATTCTGATGCCAGCACCCGCCTCCTGTATTCGTATCAAGCGCTAACTTTCATTGGTGGCGCAGTGCGCCCGCCCCTCTCTCTCCTCATTGGCAGCGTTTGGCATGCTTCTCCCCTGTGCTGTAGAGGGAACATGGTGCACGCTGACAGCAGCACGCTCCATGTTCTCTGATACTAGGCTACCTAGTATCAGTAAAAGGCAAATCCGATACCGGGACAAAAGTATAAACTGGGTATCGATATTTCGATACGCAAAACAACCCTAATGGAGATCATTCAGAATATTGTCTTTTTACCAGGCAAAGTCTTGCAGGCAAGGCTTTCTTGTCCAGTGTTTTTGACAGAATCTTCTGCAGAGGCCCTGAACCAAGCCTGCCACGCAGATGTGAACAACTGTATACCTATGTGTTATATATTTGAATTAATGCAACTTTCGTATTCCTCCTCGACTAAAGATACTCCTCGAAAAGGGTAAGAGGAGCATTTTTACTGTTCTGGAAAAAATGTAGTGCAACTTCTGGTTGGAGGCAAAGGAAATAGAGGTCTTTTGAAGGTCAGTGCTAGGAGAGAAGATCTTTGCCACATTAGCACTCTCACAGAACCACAGATCTATATGGGTGGCAAGATATACCAGAGGTTGGAACATCACAGCCAGCTAATTCATCCTTGATCTGGTCTGATGTAGTCGTAGTAGAGAGGAAGCAGCAAAAATAGTGCATCCGGGATCATCAAACACTTTTCGGAAAGTCTCCAAGAAGTCTCTCAGGTTGTTAGTGACTGGATCATTCCTCTCCCACAGCGGGTCAGTGCTTCTTCCGATCACTAAAGCCACTGGTGCATTCAGTCGGGAACTGATATTACAGCAGCTTAAGTGCAGCGTACGCTGGTCTATGAATCCACGGCATTGCATGGGAACTCCAGTGTATCGAGGAGGAATCGATAAATGAAGACCAGACGCTGCCACGAAGTAGCCGGTGGTGGTGGTGATGTTGCAGTTGCTGCAGAGGACTGCGGTACAGCTGTGAGAGTTGTTAGGGTATTCAGACAAGCATTAACATTACACAATTATGACAGTATTTGCTCTTGGCGTTCCTGTTGCTGAGCCATTTCCTGGATTGGCGTGGACCTATTGTGCTAACTAATCAGTTAGACATTGGGCTAAACCTAAGGGCCTTCTCCTGGTGGCTCCTGGTATTCATCCTCAAACCCTGTACAAAAGTCTGGACACCAACCAGGCTTTTAACTCTAGGAGGGAGAGAGGAGCGATACTTGCCTGGGACAGCAGCAGACACAAAGCATCAGCGTGACACAAAAAATTTTGCAGACAAAGAACCAAGCTATCTGCCAGTGTCTAAAACATCACTTACTTTCTAGATACTAATGGCATTCACGATGCTGCACACAGGACGTCTCCAGGTACCTCATGCTGGTGAATGGTGGCTGTATACAGCATAGACCCCAAAAATATACTTCAAAGGCTGCCATGTCATAATTCATATTTTGTAATAAATATCTTATGATCTTATAATGATCTTCTTTGGTCTGTAATGTCAGGATTTTCGGCTTTAGGAAACCTACCAAATGACATTGGTTTAATGGATTACTATATCATATTCGTCTTTGGTATTTCTCGGTTGGTAATATATCCTGCATAACTTCCCAGTCACGTTATCCTTCTCAGAGATACCTACAAGAGGTTGTGCCTCACAATAAATTATGCCATAAAACTTTCCACCTTTTCCATGTAATTAGCCAGCCCCCTGTCACGTGACTAAGAGGAGAGTAGGGTGGTCAGCTAAGACCCCTTTAAAAATTGCATACTGAAAACCAGACATGGTCAGAGCCACGAGAAACATCTAATGTAGGACTGATTGGATTTCAGCTGTACTCCCAGCGTGGATCCTTAACCAATCAAATACTGTTTTGCTTTATGTACAGTTTTCTTATGTGTAAGTCTTTTTGTCATCTTCTTGTACCACTGTACTTTTTATATATTAAATATCAAAATTCCTTACTGTTACTGTTCCTTACTAAACATTCCCACATCCTCAAAGTATGGCTTTCCTGTGTTACCATTGAAAGTCGGTGTGCTATAGTGGCCCTATCGTATTGTAGACCACAGCTCGTTCCTGTAATTGTTGTGCATCTGTAGTGTGGTCTTCCCTCCGCCTTCATTTGACAGAAGGTTACAGCATTGTGTGTGGATGCGTTTGGGGGGGTCGCCTAACTCCTAAGTAGCCTAGTGCATAGGCGAGCATCTTGTTATGAACTTGACAGTGGATCTACTATAAAATATAAACCGCAGAATAAATAAAGATTATTTTTATCTGTCTTCCACCTGCTCAAAATGGCCACCCTTCTGAGGAAGAAGTGAAAGCCTAGTCTCTGGATAGAAAAGCAGCTACAGGCCTGGGATTTCTATGTGAGGTGATTGGATTAGTTTGGGGTTTGGCAGAAAATTGGTGAGGAGCAGAACATTGTTATTTAGGCTCCAATCACTAAACCTGGAAGTGAAGGAACTAAGAGAAGAGTCTGATCTATAGACAGATCTACAGGAGGCCATGTATTCAGTGACTGTGTGCTTGTGTCTCCACAGATGGATCCAGAAGGAGAATTCCACCAGAGAGATGTCCCCGTCCTCTGTATTCTCAGGACTGTCCAGAGGAGAAGCTCCCAGAGAACCATCAGGTAGATGGAGCTGAGCCCTATACACATCTATATAGGGGGGCCCTGCAGTCATAGAGGAGTCATAGATTGTGGGGGTTTCTTATGTGGCTCTGTTAGATTTCCCACCTGTCTGCTGTATTGTACTGAATTGTTACAGATGACAAATCACTGGGAAGAACTGACTATTATTAAAGTCGAGGATGAAGAAGAGCGGATGATGGGCGATCCCCCGTGTAAGAGTGAGGTGGAGGAGGACATTCCAGTCCGTGTGACCACAGGTATGGAATAATGAATAGAGGAAGGGAATTGGGAGGTTTCTTCAGGTAAGGCTCCACCTTAGAGCTTCAGTAAAGTAGCACTCTGGGCAGTGAACCACTCTTTTTGTAACTACCAGGCTGATTTTATACTGACAATGGCTGGAGACATGTAGTTATGACAGTTATATCTTAGGTAGGTCTCATCTGGTGCTGGGTGTTATAGATGACATTACTTCTACACTATAAAGGCTGGAGACATGTAGTAATGGCTGTTATACCTCAGGTAGGTGTCATCAGATGCCGGGTGTTATAGATGACATTACTACTACACTATAAAGGCTGGAGACATGTAGTAATGGCTGTTATACCTCAGGTAGGTGTCATCAGATGCCGGGTGTTATAGATGACATTACTTCTGCACTATAAAGGCTGGAGACATGTAGTAATGGCTGTTATACCTCAGGTAGGTGTCATCAGATGCCGGGTGTTATAGATTACATTACTTCTACACTATAAAGGCTGGAGACATGTAGTAATGGCTGTTATACCTCAGGTAGGTGTCATCAGATGCCGGGTGTTATAGATGACATTACTTCTGCACTATAAAGGCTGGAGACATGTAGTAATGGCTGTTATACCTCAGGTAGGTGTCATCAGATGCCAGGTGTTATAGATGACATTACTTCTACACTATAAAGGCTGGAGACATGTAGTAATGGATTTTATACCTCAGGTAGGTGACATCAGATGCCGGGTGTTATAGGTGAAATAACTTCTACACTATAAAGGCTGGAGACTTGTAATCATGGCTGTTATACCTCAGGTAGGTGACATCAGATGCCAGGTGTTATAGGTGACATTACTTCTACACTATAAAGGCTGGAGACATGTAGTAATGGCTGTTATACCTCAGGTAGATGTCATCAGATGCAGAGTGTTATAGATGACATTACTTCTACACTATAAAGGCTGGAGACATGAAGTAAAGGCTGTTATACCTCAGGTAGGTGTCATCAGATGCCGGGTGTTATTGTAACGGTCACGTACACACACACAGGGGGGAGGATAGTGACCACTGCGCTCCACCCTCACCCCTGGCCCTGCCTACTTGCCTCACGAGTCCTGATGACAGGGGACAACTGGACGGCAGTCCCTAATTTAGGATACGTGCGGGAAGGACAGACAAGACAAATAACGGATAGTAAACGGACCGGGTCAAAACCAAGAGGACAACGCAGTACAGAGGGATAAGCAAAGAATGGTCCATAAATACCAGGAGAGTCGAGAAGTACCAAAGAAGTCCGCAAAGAATAGTCAGGTGGAAGCCGAGGTTAAAATACCAGATTATGTTTGCTCTACTGCTCCAAATTAATAGTAACCCAAGGGTTTTACGTGCACAGGAGAAAATAAGTGTGACACACACACTGAGGTCAAAGCAAATTCTGATTCATTACAGAAAGTACAGCAGTTTATAAAGTCATCTGAGGGGCATTCCCCCTGAGGAATGTGGCATTGTTACATTGGCTAGAATATGAAAAGAGATAACACTTGGCATCTGCGCATTGTTTTACTAACTGTGGTATGTGAACTATGTAAATATCTAGCTGCAGGCGCCATCTTGTAATGGAGTCTTCTCTAACAGCAGAAACGCATATATGATATAGCAAGGAGGCGTGTTCTCTTCGGTAGGATGGAACCTTCGTGCTCTGGAGAAGATAAGGTGTTGTCTGAGAGCTAGAGTATGTGGGAACTTTCCTAGCTGAATGAAGTCCACATCTTTATCACTATCAATGATGCATATTATAGAATGAAAACTATAAAGGAAGGACATCTTCCTGCAGGGTCCACTTCTGGATTTGGCTAAAAAACTGTGTGTGTTTCTAGATTAATAGGAATGTTACAAATTTGTCTACTGTGGCTTAAAAAACATTTACAAAAATCCATTTTTTATCCTAACAGAAAATCTCAGTAGGAACTCTGATGGAAACAGCATCTTAAAGCTAAATTTTAAAGTAGAAGATGAAGATCTCATGCAGTGCTCTTCACAAAAAACACTCACTACCAGAAATGTACATCCTGGACTTCACAGTACAGATCTGTCATATTTGCCTATATGTGAGGAACCCTCTCTTGACCAATTACAGATTGGTGCCACAACTACAAATCAGAAAGAAGAAAAAAGTTTTCAGTGCAACGAATGTGGTAAACAGTTTGCATACCACTCATGTCTTGATACACATAGAAGAATTCACATAGGAGAGAAACCATACTCCTGCTCAGAATGTGGGAAATATTTTACCCGTAAAACAGGCCTTGATAAACACATGAGAATTCACACAGGAGTAAGGCCATATTCATGTTTAGAATGCGGGAAATGTTTTACAAATAAATCACATCTTGTTGTACATGAGAAAATTCACACAGGAGAGAAGCCATATTCATGTTCGGAATGTGGGAAATGTTTTACAAATAAACCACATCTTATTGAACATGAGCGAAGTCACACAGGAGAGATGCCGTATTCATGTCCAGAATGTGCGAAACGTTTTAGAAATAAATCAAGTCTTGTTATACATGAAAGAAGTCACACAGGAGAGAAGCCATATTCATGTTCAGAATGTGGGAAATGTTTTGCAGGTAAATCAAGTCTTATTGCCCATCAGAAAACTCACACAGGAGAGAAGCCATACACATGTTCTGAATGTCAGAAATGTTTTACTGATAAATCACAACTTGTTAGACATAAGAGAGTTCATACAGGAGAGAAGCCGTATTCATGTTCAGAATGTGGGAAGTGTTTTACTGGAAAATCACAACTTGCTAGACACGAGAGAAATCACACAGGAGAGAAGCCATATTCATGTTCAGAATGTGGGAAATGTTTTACAAATAAATTAAATTTGGTTATACATGAGAAAAATCACAAGGGAGAAAGGATGTATTCATGTTCAGAATGTGGGAGATATCTTTCAGATAAATCAAGTCTTCTTAGACATGAGAGACTTCACACAGGAGAGAAGCCTTATTCATGTTCAAAATGTGGGATATGTTTTATTTCTCAAGCCAGCCTAAAGTATCATCAGAAAAATCACACAGGGGAGAAGCTATTTTGATGTTCTCACATGGAAAATGTTTTAAAGAAAAATGTGATATATGGCAAATGTAATTAGAGCAACAACTATGTTTCAAGGGAAACTATCATCAGAATTGACCTACAGAGCTAATTACGTATTTTTTCGCCCTATAAAATGCACCTAGGTTTTCGAGGAGGAAAATATGGAAAAAAGTATTTTACATCAGACCTCAATCAGATGCCCCATTTGTACCTGAGATCAGAGTCTTAGTGTGACTAAGACCCCCCCCCCCAATTCAGACCTCAGATCAGACCATGTTAGTCAGACCTCAGAGCAGTTAAAAATAAATAAATCAACTTAGCTCTCCTGCTCCAGCACTGTTCCTGCTCTTCCTACTCCCTCTGCTGTAACCCAACGTTGCACAGCGTGATGTCACAGAGCACACTAATGTCCCCATATTGTGTGCAGGTCACAGCACAGCATGTGGGGCCCTGCAGAAGACCAGTAAGCAGTTAGTACAGAGCCTGCATGGGGAGTGCTCTGCATTCACTGCTCCCTGTACTACTGAGTGCTTCCATAATGGAAGCAGTCATTAGTATTCACCCCATAAGACACACTGACATTTTCCCTCTACTTTGGGGAGAAAAAAATTGTGCCTTATAGGGTGAAAAATATGGTATATGCTTCTACTATTCATCCTCCTACTGTTCATAAACTGTCTTAAAAGTATTGTCTTCATGTCAAAAATCTACTTTGAAAATGTACCTGACATCATCACCAGGTAGTTCATGGAATCATTGGGACGTTGAGGCGAGTCATGACCCCTGTTCTCCTACCCATCTCACTCTCACAAACCACCCCTTCTCTTCCCAATGTCAACACCCGGTCGAGCAAATTCATGCCCTGGTGCACAAGACTTCCTTGTGCGGCTGCAATCCAGACATGGGCAGTGAGTGCCAGTTTACGAATGATGGGCTTCAAGTGCTCACTGCATATGCTCCAGGGCCAGCTGATCGCAGTGAAAATTCAAAGACACGGTATATACACCTCTGCTCACTGCACGTCGGGACCGCAGCAGTGTAAGGAGATCTTCTGTGCGAGATTTCACTTAGCCAGGTGCTGACACCAGGAAGGCAAGGGGTGGTCTATGTGGGCGAGATCGGCGGGGGAGTAGGGGGTTATCCCTTATCCATCAATTTATGCAGCCAATAAGAATTTATCAATCGGGTGAGACCCACAGAAGTGTAAACCTGAATGCGCGGCAGCCCCTTCGGTACATTTTTTCGTTAGGCAGGTTGGCATGTGGAGTGCACCTACAGTCAGCACCAGACTTATCAATAAATGTCCCACAAGCTGAGGGCTAATAAACACTGTTTTCATGAGGCTGACCCGAATGTTACGCTCAGAACCATTAGTCTCACATTTACCTGATGCAGTGCAATTCGCTCCCACATCCTTGTCTGTTTTTGTAATACCACAGCACTAGTACTCGTCTTTTTAATCTTTTTTATTTTTTTAGAACAAATTATTTACATTTTCCAGTCAATGATAATATAAAGGAGTAGAGAAAGATAACGTTCCCTCAGCAATACAGAATTGAAGGAAAACAACCAATAAAACTGTGATTGTAAGACGACATTAACCTTCTGTTCCATTTTTTTATAAAATAAAGGAAGTCTATGTAAACTTAAAGCTGTGATTTTTATTGTTTTCTCTGGCAATAAATTGGATCTGCCAAACATGCAAATTACATTTAACTCATGGTGACAGTGATCGGGATCCATGGAAGAAACGTATGGTGGATATGAGAGAGAAAAGGAGATCTGTGTTGTCAGAACACTGAAGATGATTTGTCCCCATGAATCTTGGTTCTTTTTACTATATTCCTAACTCCACTCAGACTGCAGGAGAATCCAGAATGAAACAGGAAGGCCCCCCATGGATTTAGTATTTTTTTTTATTTGACAGATCAATAGTTGTCTTTATTCAAGCAGTATTATATAAATGGTAAAAAGTACAAATCTGAAGGTGTCGGCCATTTACAAAGTGATGAGGGGGGAGTTGCGGAGAGCGAAGAGGAGAAAGCAAAGCTATTAAATATATTTTTTCTCCAGGATGTGATCAGGATTGGAACGAAGTTTTATGCGAATCAACTTCTGTTTCATCCGAAGTCGATTTGCTCATCCCTAATGTCTATCTTTGGTACCTCCTCCCACAATGTTGTATCTTCTGCCGCTCCTCTTTAATTAGCTCTCTGCTGGTGGTAATGTCTCAAGGCGGACAATCCAACGGACACTGCACACTGCTGGGTTCCACGAATGCAGACCAAGGAGGACGCCACTTCTCCAGATAAGGCACACAAAAGCTCGCTTGGCCTTTGCAAAAGCTCATCTGGACAAAGAAGAAGACTTCTGGTCTTTTGTGTTATGGTCAGATGAAACTAAAATTTTATTGTTTGGTCACAATGATGTTTCCTTCATTTGGCGTAAAAAAGGAGAAGCCTTCAACCCAAAGAACACCATCCGGACGTCCATACCGGAGCTAATGGAGTACTTTAATTCCAAGGTGGATGACATACAATTTGTTTTTCATACTCACCAAACTGAGATTCAATTTTTGGATCTATGCCTGAGGGGGGACTCCTCCACTAATGTAGTTAATACATTGACTCATCGCAAACAATTAGCAGGTAACACCATACTTTTGGCTAAGTCATGCCATCCCTCCCACACCATTCACAGTATTCCTAGGGGGGAACTTATACGTGCCCGCCGTAACTGTTCCGATCAGAGTGCTTTTGAGACAGAAGCCTCCAACATCACTAATAGACTGCTACGCAGGGACTATCTACAGCAGGATATACAACACGCAAAAAAAATGGTTTCGCAAATCAACAGACAGTCATTGATTTTTCCGGAACAGTCCCAAACACGTAGACCACCAGTGGATTCCATTCACTGTCAGCAAGCAACTTATTTTGTGACACAATATAGCCAAGAGTTCTCTGCCATATGTAAAATTATGAAGAAATATCTGAATGTACTCAATTTTGATGGCGAGTGGTCTGATATTGTGTCCAACCGAATTAAGTGTGTAGCTAAGAAAGCACCCACCTTGGGTAATATCATTAGCCCTAGCTTTTTTTCAATGTCGAAAAAACCACAAGCCACCTGGTTACAGCATAAAGGTAACTTTAAGTGTGGTCACAAAAAATGCATCTGTTGCCAACACATGACCATTGAGAAAACGTTTAAGTCCATGAACAACGAAAGGGTTTACAACATCCAGTCCTATATCAATTGTAATACCAAGCATGTGGTGTATCTTATTACATGTACTATTTGCTCTTTGTTGTATGTGGGCTGCACCACCACCCCTCTGAAAAATCGGATCCACAGACACATTTCCGATGTGCCACATTATAAGGACCGGAATGTCTCTGCAGTCAGCCTGCATTTTGCAGTGGTACATGCTGGTGATGTATCCCACCTACAGGTTAAGGGCATAGAAAGAGTTTTTTTGCCGCCTAGGGGGGAGATCACAGGAGGAAACTCCTTAACAGGGAGGCCTTCTGGATCTTCCAGCTAGAATCTCGCCAGCCCTGTGGGTTGAATAGACGCCATGATCTCATTCTACAGTATTAATGTGAGATTGTGCCGTCTTTTCTATCACACATGTTCTTTGCCATTAGTATCTTTGCTCTCTTTGTATTTGTATTTTTATTTAATTTAATGATCACTGTTTTAGTGACTCAATTTACCTTTATGTGAGGTTTCTTTTCCCCTTTTTCCTTTTTGCTGGTGTTTGCCCTTGATTAAAAAGGGTTTTCTTCTGTGTCATGTGCATGGGAACGCCCCCTTGGGTCTCCACCTCCCAGGTGATACCTATCAGCCTGGGGTTAGTATGTGCTACTTAAGAGGGAGCTCCCATTTCATAAACACGTTTGTCATGAGGAAGGACCCATATTTCTCTGAGGTCTGAAACGCGTTGTTTGTACACCTGTATGGATTTTAAACTTGCTGGATTAAAGTTTCTCATTTTTTCACCGGGGAGAGCTGGATTTTCTTCTCTTTCTTACTGTATATACCGCACCCAGGAGCGGCATCCGTGCACCTCTGGTGATTCTACTGTTGCAGGTGAGAGCTGCCTTACTTTTTCTAAAGAACACCATCCCCACTGTCAAACATGGTGGTGGGAGCCTAATGCTTTGGGGGTGTTTTTCAGCCAATGGACCAGGGAACCTAATCACAGTAAACGGCGCCATGAAAAAAGAGCAATACATGAGGGTTCTCAAGGACAACATCAGGAAGTCTGCAGAGAAACTTGGCCTTGGGCACCAGTGGACATTTCAGCAGGACAATGACCCAAAACACACAGCAAAAGTGGTGAAGAAATGGTTAGCGGACAACAACATTAACGTTTTGGAGTGGCCCAGTCAGAGTCCAGACTGGAATCCAATGGAGAATCTGTGGAGGGAGCTAAAGATCAGGGTGATGGCAAGAAGACCCTCCAACCTGAAAGATTTGGAGCTCATTGCTAAAGATGAATGGGCAAATATACCTGTGGAGACCTGCAAAAAGCTGGTCTGCAATTATAGGAGGCGTCTGATTGCTGGAATAGCCAATAAAGGCTTTTTCTATTGATTATTGAGAAGGGTATGAAAAATTTTGGACTGGACACTTTTTGCTCAAATGTAAATAAAAGCTGAGAAATGTTGTTTTTTTTCCCACAATAATGCCTCTTGTACATCGTCTTATTATCTTTTGGGAGACACCGATGTCATTTCCCATCAAAAAATGACTTGCTGGTTGAACAAAAGTAACTTTAAGTCAACATTTGCCCAAGGGTATGAATAATTATGGGCAGCACTGTACATCCTCTATATACAGAGAACACACAGCAGTGACCGGGCAGAGATCAGCGCTGCACACCCACTTCCGGTGTCTCCCGCTCAGAACCCGCCGTCTACCTGCTGCTCCAGCTGCACCGCCTGTGATAAAGCCTCGTACTGCTCAGCTCCGCCCCCTCATGTCACATGACTGTAGTGTCATCCCAGGTCCTTCGCCACCACCAAGCTCCACTGCTCAGCTCCGCCCCTTAATCATATGACTGTGTTGTCATCCCAGGTCCTTCACCACCTTATTACTCAGCTCCGCCCCCTTATATCACATGATATTGACATCATCACAGGTCCTTCACCACCTCATTACTAATCTCCGCCCCCTTATAATCACATGATGTAGACGTCATCACAGGTCCTTCACTCCACCACTTTTCTCCACTTATATGCTCCAGCCCCTTCTGGGCTGATCACATGATGTTGACGTCATCACAGGTCCTTCAGCTCATCTTTCTGTCCATGGAGGAGTGAGAGTTCTGAGGAGCAGTCAGGATGGAGGATCCCCTCACATCAGCAGGTAAGAGGAGACACATTGTGTAGATGGATGTGCTCACAGTCACTATGCTTATTGGTGAAGTCTTAAAGGGGTTGTCAGTGACTCCGCCCACACCTGGCTGTTCCTCTTACCTGCTCCCCTCCCCCTGCTTCCCTCTTTGTTTCTGGTCTCCACTTATAAACGTCTGTCACGGATCCGGGAAATATGATTCCCACTGCTGGCCGGACTCACCGCGGGGTCTGCAGGAAAGGTCCCCGGGGAAGAACGACCTCTTAAAGGGGAGGCCCCATTATAAAGACTTCCCCCTCTACACAGGAGATAAGCGTCTCCTCAGTGGAGGTCTGACTGCTGGGGCCCCGACAATAACCAGAGCAGGGGCCCCATGGTCACATGTGCTGCCACTCCATTCATCTCTATGGGACTGTTAGAGATAATTAGTGACTCCCAGGGCCCTCGCTGATCGGCTGAAGGGGCCACAGCACTCGGATGATTACTGTGGCCTCAAACTGAGCTGTGCAGAGGTCTATCCACACAGCTGATCGGCGGGTGTCAGGTGTCAGACCCTCTCCTCCATCTGATATCAGTGACATCCATATCTGTAGCCTGGAGCGGAGTAACCCTAACCGGGGAGGCGAAGGGGAGGGCTGGTGGTGCAGATGGAGCAGCCTGTGGTGCAGGAGAAGGTGAGGGCTGGTGGTGCAGATGGAGCAGCCTGTGGTGCAGGAGAAGGTGAGGGCTGGTGGTGGAGATGGAGCAGCCTGTGGTGCAGGAGAAGGTGAGGGCTGGTGGTGCAGATGGAGCAGCCTGTGGTGCAGAAGACGGTGAGGGCTGGTGGTGCAGATGGAGCAGCCTGTGGTGCAGGAGAAGGTGAGGGCTGGTGGTGCAGATGGAGCAGCCTGTGGTGCAGGAGAAGGTGAGGGCTTGAAGTGCAGATGGAGCAGCCTGTGGTGCAGGAGGAGGTGAGGGCTGGTGGTGGAGATGGAGCATCCTGTGGTGCAGGAGTAGGGATCTGCAGTATAAGTACTGGGCCTTTGGGGCTTAATCCTCCATTGTCAGATTAGTCTGGTGGTCTGGGTAGCATTACTTAGTTTCTGCCTCTCGGTCCACCACTACCCGGATTACTGGACATCCGGAGGAGGAAGAAAGATCAGTAATAAAATTAATTCCATGTTGCCTTGAAGCTTCAGGTAGAGGCAGAAGTCGGGCGGCTGTTTTTTGTCTGGACAATTTGTTTTGGGCACAGTTTACACAAGCAGATACAAAGTCTTCCACATCTTGATGAATGGATGGCCACCAATAATGTCTGGAGATAAATCCTATGGTTTTACAAACCCCTGGATCTCTTGCCAATTTGGATTTATGCCCCTGGCCATCTGCCCAGTGGAACGTAAGTCTTTCCAGGAGGGGTATCTTTAATTTGAATTGGACCAATGGAGACAATACAAGCTGAGGGAGCTCCTCCTGGTCAGAAGAATCAAAATATCTGGATGGGACATCTGCCCTAACATTGTTGTCAGCAGGGCCGAAATGTAACTGAAAAAACAAAGACCAACGTGCCTGATTGGGATAGAATCTCTGAGATGACTGAAGATATGTCACATTTTTTATAGCTAGTGTAAATGATGATGGTGATTGTCAAGCAGATGACGCCACTCCTCCACATCTAGCTTTATGGCCAGCAGCTCCCTGTCTCCTATAGACTAGTTTTGTTCGGCTGCGCAGAAGGATTTAGAAAAACCCCACAAGTGACCATTTTGCCAGCAGTGGCTTTCTGAGTGCGTACAGGCCTGGCTCCAGTGGAGGACACGTCCACTTCTAAGAAGACAATGAGGGGCAGGAGCTGCAGCAAAAGCATGTTTATGATTCTGCTTCAGTAGTTCATTCTCTGGGATTCATTATTTTCAGCGTCAAGTCAGAAATGATCGCAGGTAAAGTAAAGAAGTGGGGAATGAATTGTCTGTAGGAATTCATAAATCCAAGAAAGCGTTGAATAGCCCAAAGGCCTGTTGGTCCAGGCCAATTCAGTACTGCAGATAATTTTTCAGGGTCCATCTGTACCCTTTGGTCGGAAATAATATACCCCAGAAATAGGAGAGACCTTTTCTCAAAGACACACTTCTCCAGTTTGGCATACAGGCGGTTTTCTCTTAATCTTTGGAGCACCATGACTTGTGATGTGTCTTCCAGATAGACGCTGATACAAGAATACAGGAGGTCCTGGAAAATATCATTTACGAATTCTTGGGGCCGGGGCATTGCTGAGCTGTAGTGAGGTAATCAGGTTCTCGCAATGACCATTACGAGTATTGAAGGCGGTCTTCCATTTGTCGCTCTCCGTATAATATTGTAAGCGCCATATAGATCCAGCGTCGGGAAAATCTTGGCCTCACGCAGGCGATCAGAGAGTTAGTTACTTGCCACTTCTTTAGATAGTAAGTTGTCTGTTCTCTTTCATTTCCGTAGAACGGTCAGCTGCACTAGTTGTGTGCTGTAGTTCAATCTTTTACGTATAATCAGAAGGTAGGTCTGGTCATGCCGTTTGTGGTAGAGTGTTGTCAGTCTACTTAGGGGCTTTTGCTTGCTATACTGTTTGCGGGTGCTACTGGTCAGGGGCCCCCTTTTTTCTTCACGGGTGTGCCATTATTTCACCTTATCCATAGGCACTAGGCTTCCTGTTGCCTCTGCTAAAATGTTCACATGTCACGAATCTGGGTCTTTGGACCTACAGTCTTGGCCCACTGTCATGGCTTTACAATTAAAGTATGGTGCTAGCAAAAATAAATAAATAATATATATGTCATGGTTTGAATCTCCGTGACAATGGCCACACCCATCTGCCTCCCAGCCAAGCTCTTGAACTAATCCCTGCTTACCTCATTTGCATAGCCAATCAGAGGGGGTTTTACAATTTACCAATTGAAAGAGGTGTTCCAACTGTCAATATAAATATATGTGATGCATTTAATAAAGATTTTGTCAGTTTGAACTCACATACAGCCTGACTGGTGTTAGTTCTGTGAGAATTAAAACGACACGAGCGGTCGTTGAGGCCGGATAATCAACGGCGGAACCAGCAGATATTGTGGTCACATCAGGGAGTGCCGTGAGAGCAGAATAGAGCGAGCAGGGGCTCGTTACAATATATATATATATATTTATAAATAAAATGTTTTAGGTCCTTTAACGGTTACAGGCATGTTTTTTCGGTCACTGCAGGCGCCAGCGTATCGTCCTGGAACATACAGGTCCACGATTACGCAATACTCTGGGCCCAGCTTGGAGGCCTGTCACGTCTACAGGCGGGGTATTGCCATGTCTGTCACGACTGCAGACTTGATCCCAAGTCCTGTCACGACTACAGGCAACGGTGCAATGTCTGTCACGACTACAGACTCGAGATCAAGTCCTGTCACGACTACAGGCAACGGTGCAATGTCTGTCACATCTTCACACTTGATTTAAAGGTCCATCTCGACTACGGTCTCAGCATGGTAAGCTCTACGACGACTGTAGACCACATCCAATGTCATTAGTCCTGTCACAACAGGATCAGTGTATAGTGGGTCACGACTGTAGGTTCACATGAATCTAGTCACGGCTGTAGGTGGCGGTTGTCTATACATCATTCATACTAAGGTTTAGGTATATTGTTGTTTCTTGCTGGGGGCTCATCCTCCTCTTGTGACAGTGGTGACTTGCAATAAGTACGAGGTGTAGTACCATCGTTGAGGTTGTGGACCATCTCAAAATTGATGGCAGAATTATTATAAAGAGGAATTACCGTCTTCTCTCTACAGATTCGGCTGCACCAAGCCATGAAGTGGTGTCCATGAATATCATCCAGACTTCAATTACTTAGCTACACGCTGTCATTAATACGATGGCTTATTCAATGTCTGACATTCAGGCTAGGCTGGAGACAGTCGAAGCTAGAACTGCTGCATCTGGCTTGGTGGGGCAGACCTCAACGGTGGCTACTATTTCACAGTCAAGTGCTCCTGGTGGGTCGAGTCCTACTCCCACTATGGCACCTTCCCATTTCATAGCCACTAATATACGACAAGACATCCTTGAAGGGAAAGACGTTAATTTGGCATCTCTTCTAATAGCTGCACATGAGGCCCCAGATAACAAAACCATAGCCTGCGGTGAGGTCTCGTGATACTGAAATCCAGGGACGCTAGAGCTCAATATTGCAGAGTTGGTGTTGGCCTTTAGCTTGTTTCGGGATGTGGTTTGTACTGTTAGCCCACTTAGGAGGGAGGAGTTAGACCTGTATATGTACAGTACAGACCAAAAGTTTGGACACACCTTCTCATTCAAAGAGTTTTCTTAATTTTCATGACTATGAAAATTGTAGATTCACACTGAAGGCATCAAAACTATGAATTAACACATGTGGAATTATATACATAACAAAAAAGTGTGAAACAACAGAAAATATGTCATATTCTAGGTTCTTCAAAGTAGCCACCTTTTGCTTTGATTACTGCTTTGCACACTCTTGGCATTCTCTTGATGAGCTTCAAGAGGAAGTCACCTGAAATGGTTTTCACTTCACAGGTGTGCCCTGTCAGGTTTAATAAGTGGGATTTCTTGCCTTATAAATGGGGTTGGGACCATCAGTTGCGTTGTGGAGAAGTCAGGTGGATACACAGCTGATAGTCCTACTGAATAGACTGTTAGAATTTGTATTATGGCAAGAAAAAAGCAGCTAAGTAAAGAAAAATTAGTGGCCATCATTACTTTAAGAAATGAAGGTCAGCCAGTCCGAAAAATTGGGAAAACTTTGAAAGTGACTACCTCTTGAAGCTCATCAAGAGAATGCCAAGAGTGTGCAAAGCAGTAATCAAAGCAAAAGGTGGCTACTTTGAAGAACCTAGAATATGACATATTTTCAGTTGTTTCACACTTTTTTGTTATGTATATAATTCCACATGTGTTAATTAATAGTTTTGATGCCTTCAGTGTGAATCTACAATTTTCATAGTCATGAAAATAAAGAAAACTCTTTGAAGGAGAAGGTGTGTCCAAACTTTTGGTCTGTACTGTATAAAGTGGTAGATTTAGGATACAAATATGGTGGTACTGCATTCTACAACTATCACCGTTCATTTTCAGCTAAGGCAGCGGCGGCTCTTGCTCAGTGTCAGCATACGATTGATTGGTCTAATATCGATACGGAACTATTTTGTCGTCATTTTGCGGGACTTAAAGCCCCAACCTGTACGGTTTGTAACTCCTATGCCCATACTGCAGGGTGGTGTTCTAATGTTCATTACACATCGGAAACTTCCCAGTCTAGCGCTGTTTCGGGCTCGTCAGTTAGCAGGGTAGTTCCCTTGGTGGATAAATTGGATCGGCTAATTAAATACTTAGGTAAATCACAAATTTGTAACAATTTTCAATTATTCTGCATGCGACTACAGCCAGTGTAGATTGTTGCATTTGTGTGCCTTTTGTTTTAGGGCCCACCCCCGAGTTTCTTGCCCTCAAAAGGACAATAATCCGGCATGACTAAGCGTGGTGAATGTGGAACTCCTTACTTGTCACTTAGCCGCTCATCCAGACCCAGCTTGGGTACAGCTTGTGCTCAACGGATTAGTCAACGGTTTCCATATGGGTATGCTCGCCCTCCGTCAGTCCCAATATGAGTGCAGGAATGTATTGTCAGCATTCAAAGATCCTGAGGCTATTTCACAGTTAATTCAGATGGAGTTAGATAAGGGATATTTAATTGGTCCTTTGAAGTAGCCCCCATTTGAATGTTGGAGGATTAATCCGGTTGGAGTGGTGTCCGGCAAATTTTCTAATTAAAAAAGGTTGATTTATGATTTGTCGGCCCCACATTCCTTACCCATACCTAGTCTGAATTCTATGATCCCGTCAGAAGAGTTTTCCATGAAGTATGCGTCTATCGATGTAGCTATTCAGGTCATACTTAGGTTAGGTGAAGGAGCCTGGTTATCTAAGGCAGATGTTACAGATGCGTTTAAGCTACTCCCCATTCAACCAGACTTATGGCGGTGGCATGGTATCAAGTGGCAAGAGCAGTATTTCTTTTCTGGTAAATTAACGTTCGAGTCGAAATCTAGCCCATGCTTATTCGACCAGTTTGCTAGCGCCCTGCATTGGGTTTTGTCAAACACCTTCTGTGTCAATCATGTTATTCATTACTTGGATGACTTTCTCTTGATTGAGCCCCCGTTACAAGAGCCTCAAGACTTACAGGTATTGCATACGGTATTTGAAGATCTTAGAGTTCCTGTAGCTCCGCACAAGGTCGAAGATCCTAGTACCTTAATTACATTTCTGGGTATTCGTTTAGATACTGTTCATATGCAAGGTAGTCTCCCATGAGACAAATTAGATAGGATCAGGAAGGTTGTACATAGATTGGCACAGGTTAGGGTTACTACCAAGGCGGATCTCCAGTCTCTTTTAGGTATGCTCAATTTCGCTATGCGCATTATTCCCCAAGGAAGGTCCTTTATTTCTAGACTTCTGGTTTTGCTTCCTTGTGCCCAAAGTCAGAAGAGTCCAGTTTATTTGGATCAAGAGGCCGTTGCTGATTTATTAATGTGGGACACATTGGAATGGAGTCTCGCTGTTTATTCCGGTAGTCTCTAATCAATCTCCAGTAGTTTACACAGATGCATCTCCGGCAGTCGGCTTTGCCGCGATATATGGAAAGCATTGGTTTCCTGGTCCCTGGCCACCGGAGATTGCGATTATCCCAGGCTTCTCTCAGTGTTCCCCCGTTGTTTGAAATTTATCCTATAGTGCTAGTAGCGCTATAGCGCTAGTATGGGGTAAACAGTGGAGGAACCATACAGTGTTATTTCTGACCGATAATGCGGCAATTGCTGACATCCCTATGAAGGATAGATCTGGTTCGAAACAGATAATGTCATTTGTGAGGAGGTTCGTTTGGCTGTCTTTACAACATAATTGTCACTTAATTTGCACACATATTAGTGGGCAGCGTAATGTTGCAGCGGATGCTCTGTCCCGGCTTAATCTTTAACTCTTTTTTCAGGTTTTTCCAGGGGCAGATCGTTTGCCGACGCCAACTCCCCATCATTTCCAGTTGCTGATGGATGAGTTGCATATCTCACTGTAGCCTGAAGCCTCATGGCTAAATCATTGTCCACTAATACCCTTAGGACATATAAGACGGCCGGGCACTTGTTTAGTAAATTTAAACATACCTACCCGCCTGCGGGAGAGGGGCCTATAACTTACCTCCTCGCATTTGTTCCTTTTTGCCACTCTCAGAGTATTCAGAAGGAGTCCGTTAAAAAACTACCCACTCGGCAGCCTTTTTCTGGCAGCATGTTTAGCGTATTAGCTTACTAATTAAAACAGCCATGTACTTGGCTTTCTATGGGTTCCTCAGGCCGGGTGAGTTTACCTGTGCCAATACATCCACAAATTACTTGCGGAAGAGTCAGTTGCGCTGGAGTGGCTCTTGTTATATCCTCACCTTAAAGGCTTCCAAGACAGCCCGGCCGGGGGAACCGGTAGGGGTCAAGTATTTTGCCACTGGCAATAAGTGGTGCCCGGTGAATGTATTACATGAATGGTTGCAGTTTATCAAGGCTGAGCCGGCTGTTTATGTTGGAGGCTGCGCCTTTGAATATTCATACGTTCCTGAAGTTTATCCGCATATTGTTAGCCAATTCAGGGGTTAACCCTTTGTCCATTACAGGTCATTCATTTCGTTTTGGTGCAGCGTCAGGTGCTTCCAAGCATAATGTACCGGTTCATATCATTAAAAAGTTGGGTCGATGGAATTCTTCTTGCTATACACGTTATATTCCAGATCCTCACCGTGAACTGTCACTTGCGTTTCAGGATTTGGTTTTGTAATTGTGTCATAAATATATATTTGCTGTATCTATGGTCTGTTATTTTTTGGCCACTATAGGCTGCCCTTCTATAGCAGTTCCGGCATAATCCTGCTACTATTAGGTTTAGATAGGTAGGGCAGGTTCTTACTATGAGCCGATCCAAGCACAAGTGTAAGGCAATTTGTTTGCCGTATTTGTGGGAGGTGAGGCGGGGCCAACTGCTTACTTATACCGGCGAGCGCTACAGCCAGAGGACGGCTCGGCAGCATTTTCAGCCCTCCCAAAACCGCCCCCCCCTTTTTTAAGGCACTTCATATTAGGGTTGCCCCCTTTAGGCTGCCCTTTTACAGCAGTTCCGGCTGCCCCCTTTAGGCTGCCCTTCTACAGCAGTTCCGGCATACTCCTGCTGCTATTAGGTAGAGATAGGTAGGGTAGGTTCTTACTATGATCCAATCCGAGCACAAATAAATGTATAGCAATAAGTAATGGAAGTGAAAAATCGACTAGAGTAGAAGGCCAACTAAATGGATTCTATCCTTGCAAAAAATGTGTAGGATGCATAAAGTCCCGGAATAATAAAATCTGAATGCAAAAAAAAAAAGGAAGGCTCATGCAAGCAAAACATCAAGCAATTTATCACCTGCAATAGTTGTGGAGTGATATACGCAATAACATGCCCCTGTAATAAAATATACATTGCCCGCACTAAAAGACAACTAAAGAAAAGAATAGGGGAACGTGTATAATATTCGGAGAGAGTTTGAGGGACACCCGTTGTTACGCCACTATGAAGAAAAACACAAAGGAAACTCTGCAGGTTCAACGGGATAGAAACAGTAAAGAAAAGCAAGAGGGGCAAGAGGTGACTTCATCAAAGATATGTCTAGAGCAGAAACCAAATGGAGTTTTAATATGAACACCTTATCACCTAGTGGTCTAAATGCCGAGATAGAACTATTTGCCTTTGAATAGGAACATGCACGGTACAAGTCTTTACTATTAGGGAAAATATTTCACACTATATAGCGGAGGACAAGGAGTTAAAAAGCGAGCGCATATAAGGAGCGCACTAATGATAGCCAGGTAATCTTCCTGTCACAACCAGACAGCTGAGAAGCTCTGACAGAGGCCTTTCAGAACCTCCCCCTTGAGTTTCTTTGTTGTGGTATTCAGTTACTCATCTCGTTAGCCTCTCTCAGCTGTCATGTGTTGGACTAATTGCTTCCCTTTAAATTCCTTCCCAGAATGCTTTTCTGGGCGGCCTATACTTCTTCCTGGAGTGTGTGTGCATGCTCATCTGGTTCTCCTCTCTTCTACAAAGTTAAGTGTGGAATATTTATCTGTTATTTTCTGTTTGCTGGATCCCAGGTGACCCTGACTTCCTCCGTATCTTGTGTAGGGAGCTGGTGGTCGTGTCCCCTCACTATTGTAGGGTGCTCAGGGGTTATATAGTCAAGGTACGTGGATATGCAAACCTCCACCATTCGGATCTTTGCATAGGCTGAGCAGCCAGGGAAAGCGCCAGGTCTTCTGCAGGGGTCCCCCTTTTGTTCCTTAGCTTTTGGATCCAGCGACTCATTTATGCATGTTGTTTTGCCTTGTTTCCTGTACACCGTCCGTGACACTTCCCTGAGGAAGGACAGCGTTCTGTCTGAAACACGTCGGGTAAATTTTGGCATCTGCTATCTGTAGTGTCAGAAGTGACGTCACTGCTGCTCCGTGAGAGCGCGCGTCATGAACTCCTGTAAAAACGGATTTGGGCCACCGGCCTGGGCGCGATGCACTAACTGAGACACCAGACCCGCGAGAGTGTGAGTCCCGGACTGCGCATAGAAAGAGACAGAACCTGGCAGAAAGTCAGCTAAAAGGTAAATAGAAGTTGATTCCTATACCGCGGGTACCTTAAAGCAGGGGGGACTACATTTAGTTTAACCACTTCACATCCGGGCCATTTACCCCCTTCCTGACGGAGCCTAATTTTGCAAATCTGACAAGTGTCATGTTTATGTGGTAATAACTTTGGAACACTTTTACTTATCCAAGCCATTCTGAGACTGTTTTCTCATGACGCATTGTACTTCATGACAGTGGTAAATTTGAGTCGATATATTTCACCTTGATTTATAAAATAATCCAAGATTTACCAAACATTTGGAAAAATTAGCAATTTTCAAAATTTTTATTTCTCTGCTTTTAAAACAGAAAGTGATACCACATAAAATATTTATTACTTAACATTCCCCATAAGTCTACTTTATGTTGGCATCATTTTGTAAATGTCATCTTATTTTTTTAGGACGTTAGAGGCTTAGAATTTTAGAAGCAGTTCTTAAAATTTTAAAGTAAATTTCCAAAACCCACTTTTTAAGGACCAGTTCAGGTCTGAAGTCACTTTGTGGGGCTTACATAGTGGAAACCCCCCATAAATTACCCCATTATAGAAACTACACCCCTCAAGTTACTCAAGAATTAAAGGAAAATTGAGATGAAATTTCTAAATTTTACTTTTTGGGCAGATTTTCAATTTTAATCCATTTTTTTCTTTAACACATCGAGGGTTAACAGCCAAAAAAAACCTCAATATTTATTACCTTGATTCTGCGATTCACAGAAAACTCCCCACATGTGGACATAAACTAATGTAAGGAAACACGACAGGGCGGAGAAGAAAAGCAGCGCCATATGGTTTTTGGAAGGCAGATTTTGCTGAACTGGTTTTTAGATGCCATGTCCCATTTGAAACCCTGCAGATGCAACTTAGAGTAAAAACTCCCAAAAAGTGACCCCATTTTGGAAACTAGGGGATAAGGTGCCAGTTTTATCAGTACTATTTTGGGGTACATATGAATTTTTATTGCTGTATGTTACATTTTTTGTGAGGCAAGGTAATAAAAAAATGGCTGTTTTGACAGTTTATTTTTTACAACATTCATCTGACAGGGTAGGTCATTTGCTTTTTTTTATAGAGCGGGTTGTTACGGACGCAATGATATCAAATATGTTAACTCTGTTTGTTTCAGTTTTACATAATAAAGTATTTTTGAAAAAAACATTGTTTTTGTGTCTCCATTTTCTGAACGCCATATTTTTTTTATTTTTCTGCCGATTGTCTTGTGCAGGGGCTAATTTTTTGCAGTTGACATTTTTATTGGTACCATTTTTGGGTAAATATGATTTTTTTATAATTAATTATTATACTTTATGGGACAAGGTAACCAAAAAATGGGTTGTTTTAGTACAGTTTTTATTTATTTATTTTTACACCGTTCGCCTGAGGGGTTAGGTCATGTGACATTTTTATAGAGCAGATCATTACAGATGTGGCAATACCTAATATGTATACTTTTTCTTATTTATTTAAGTTTTACACAATAATTGCATTTTGGAAACAAAAAGAAAAATGTTTTAGTGATTTTTTTGGTGTCTCCATAGTCTGAGAGCCATAGCTTTTTTATTTTTTGACCGATTGTCTTAGTGTATTTTTTGCATTATGAGGTGACGGTTTGATTGGTACTATATTAGGGGGCATACATCTTTTTGATCGCTTGGTGGTGCACTTTATGTGATGTTAGGTGACAAAAAATAGCTTTTTTGGCACTTTTTTTTTTTAGAAGAGCTAGTTGTTACGGACACGGCGATACCTTATTTATTTCACTTTAACACAATAATATCATTGTTGAAACAAAAAAATGATGTTTTAATGTCTCCATGTTCTGAGAGCTATAGTTTTTTTTTTTGTGCGATGAGGTGACAGTTTTATTGGTACCATTTGTGGGACATACGCCTTTTTGATCACTTGGTGTTGCACTTTTTGTGATGTAAGGTGACAAAAATGGCTTTTTTTGAGTGTTTATTTTATTTTTTTATGGTGTTTATCGGACAGGGTGGATCATGTGATATATTTAAAGAGTCGGTTGTTATGGACGCGGCAACATCAGATATGTCCATTTAAAAAAAAAAAATTCTATTTTATTTTTTTATTACTTCATTTTGGAATTTTTGTTTTAAACCTTTTTTTATTTTATTTTTAAAAAAAACTTTATTTATTTATTTTTTTACACTTTGCGTCCTCCAAAGGTCATACAAGACCTCTGGGGAACATTTAACTTCACTTTTTTTTCTTTTTTTTTTCACTATTGATTTCTCCTAGTAGCCCCAGTTACAGTGGAAATACACCCCCCAGAGAGGCTGTACAGTAGTATACAACGCTGTACAACCTCAGTGCAGGGCTGATCGAGGTCTGTGGAAGACCCGACAGTTCCTGCACACTCCCGGCCCCAGCGGTCACATGACCACCGGGCCGGGAGTGCACTTCCTGATCTGTATACAGCAATCTAGAAGGCAGGGACACCTGGGGTGCCCTCTCTAGGGTGCCCTGCTGTCACTGACAGCGCCCCCCCCTCCTGCTTGGCAGCTGGACGATTAGCGTGCAGCTGCCATCTATGAATGGACGTTTCAGAACGTCCATTCAGAGATAAACAACCGCCCATAGGACATTTATATCCTATGGGCAGATGTAAGGTGGTTAAGGGAGTGCACGGTATCATTTAAAAGTGTATTTGAGAATTGCAGCAGTTTGTGCGGTTCTGTTGCGATACCGCAGCCACACAAAGAGGAACAAGGGAAGAAGCGCTATTGGAATAACCAGCTACATTGCAAAAACCAAAAGGTACCAGAGGTTCTGTGTGGGGTCATTAGAGCCCTATGGGGCTAAGAGAAGCGTAGTATGGAGCTCCTACAGAACACGTCTGCCTCTTTTGGCTATCAGCTCCACCGCCAGAGGGTTATATATTCTTTACTGTCATTTTATTAAATCCGCTGTAGTCAATACATGGCCTGAGGGATCTATCCTTTTTCTTCACAAAGAAGAACCTGGTGATGAAGGCTTACAAATAAAAATCCTGTCTACCTTCTCCCTAATATAGTAAGTCGGACATAGCTTCAGTCTCTGGAACTGAATGGGGAAATACCCGACCTCTAGGCGGAGTGGTTTCAGGTAACAGATCAATTAGACAGTCCTAAGGCCGATGAGGTGGCAAAGTCTATGCTTGTTTTTTATCAAAGACATCTGCTTAGCTTTGTAATGTAGTTGGTAAGCCATGCACACTTGTGGACAGGAAGCACCTGAGGGGTTAATTGCCGCTGATCGCAGCGCCCTGTCATAGAGGTTGGGTGCCGGCTATGTGATTCTGATGCCAGCACCCGCCTCCTGTATTCGTATCAAGCGTTAACTTTCATTGGTGGCGCAGTGCGCCCGCCCCTCTCTCTCCTCATTGGCAGCGTTTGGCATCCTTCTCCCCTGTGCTGTAGAGGGAACATGGTGCGCGCTGACAGCAGCACGCTCCATGTTCTCTGATACTAGGCTACCTAGTATCAGTAAAAGGCAAATCCGATACCGGGACAAAAGTATCAACTGGGTATCGATATTTCGATACACAAAACAACCCTAATGGAGATCATTCAGAATATTGTCTTTTTACCAGGCAAAGTGTTGCATGCAAGGCTTTCTTGTCCAGTGTTTTTGACAGAATCTTCTGCAGAGGCCCTGAACCAAGCCTGCCACGCAGATGTGAACAACTGTATACCTATGTGTTATATATTTGAATTAATGCAACTTTCGCATTCCTCCTCGACTAAAGATACTCCTCGAAAAGGGTAAAAGGAGCATTTTTACTGTTCTGGAAAAAATGTAGTGCAACTTCTGGTTGGAGGCAAAGGAAATAGAGGTCTTTTGAAGGTCAGTGCTAGGAGAGAAGATCTTTGCCACCTTAGCACTCTCACAGAACCACAGATCTATATGGGTGGCAAGATATACCAGAGGTTGGAACATCACAGCCAGCTAATTCATCCTTGATCTGGTCTGATGTAGTGGTAGTAGAGAGGAAGCAGCAAAAATAGTGCATCCAGGATCATCAAACACTTTTCGGAAAGTCTCCAAGAAGTCTCTCAGGTTGTTAGTGACTGGATCATTCCTCTCCCACAGCGGGTCAGTGCTTCTTCCAATCACTAAAGCCACTGGTGCATTCAGTCGGGAACTGATATTACAGCAGCTTAAGTGCAGCGTACGCTGGTCTATGAATCCACGGCATTGCATGGGAACTCCAGTGTATCGAGGAGGAATCGATAAATGAAGACCAGAAGCTGCCACGGAAGTAGCCGGTGGTGGTGGTGATGTTGCAGTTGCTGCAGAGGACTGTGGTACAGCTGTGAGAGTTGTCAGGGTATTCAGACAAGCATTAACATTACACAATTATGACAGTATTTGCTCTTGGCGTTCCTGTTGCAGAGCCATTTCCTGGAATGGCGTGGACCTATTGTGCTAACTAATCAGTTAGACATTGGGCTAAACCTAAGGGCCTTCTCCTGGTGGCTCCTGGTATTCATCCTCAAACCCTGTACAAAAGTCTGGACTTCACCTCAGGGAACCAACCAGGCTTTTAACTCTAGGAGGGAGAGAGGAGCGACACTTGCCTGGGACAGCAGCAGACACAAAGCACCAGCGTGACATAAAATTTTTTGCAGACAAAGAACCAAGCTATCTGCCAGTGTCTAAAACATCACTTACCTTCTAGATACTAATGGCATTCACGATGCTGCACACAGGACGTCTCCAGGTACCTCATGCTGGTGAATGGTGGCTGTATACAGCATAGACCCCAAAAATATACTTCAAAGGCTGCCATGTCATAATTCATATTTTGTAATAAATATCTTATGATCTTATGATGATCTTCTTTGGTCTGTAATGTCAGGATTTTCGGCTTTAGGAAACCTACCAAATGACATTGGTTTAATGGATTACTATATCATATTCGTGTTTGGTATTTCTCGGTTGGTAATATATCCTGCATAACTTCCCAGTCACGTTATCCTTCTCAGAGATACCTACAAGAGGTTGTGCCTCACAATAAATTATGCCATAAAACTTTCCACCTTTTCCATGTAATTAGCCAGCCCCCTGTCACGTGACTAAGAGGAGAGTAGGGTGGTCAGCTACAGCCCCCTGTAACATGACTAAGAGGGGAGTAGGGTGGTCGGCTAAGACCCCTTTAAAAATTGCATACTGAAAACCAGACATGGTCAGAGCCACGAGAAACATCTAATGTAGGACTGATCGGATTTCAGCTGTGCTCCCAGCGTGGATCCTTAACCAATCAAATTCTGTTTTGCTTTATGTACAGTTTTCTAATGTGTAAGTCTTTTTGTCATCTTCTTTTAACTTGTACCACTGTACTTTTTATATATTAAATATCAAAATTTAATAAGTCATTCCTTACTGTTCTAAACATTCCCACATCCTCAAAGTACGGCTTTCCTGTGTTACCATTGAAAGTCGGTGTGCTATAGTGTCCCTATCGTATTGTAGACCACAGCGCGTTCCTGTAATTGTTGTGCATCTGTAGTGTGGTCTTCCCTCCGCCTTTATTTGACAGAAGGTTACAGCATTGTGTGTGGATGCGTTTGGGGGGGTCGCCTAACTCCTAAGTAGCCTAGTGCATAGGCGAGCATCTTGTTATGAACTTGAAAGTGGATCTACTATTAAAATTTAAACCGCAGAATAAATAAAAATTATTATTATGTGTCTTCCACCTGCTCAAAATGGCCACCCTTCTGAGGAAGAAGTGAAAGCCTAGTCTCTGGATAGAAAAACAGCTCCAGGCTAAACCTGGAAGTGAAGGAACTAAGAGAAGAGTCTGATCTGTAGACAGATCTACAGGAGGCCATGTATTCAGTCATTGTGTGCTTGTGTCTCCACAGATGGATCCAGAAGGAGAAATCCACCAGAGAGATGTCCCCATCCTCTGTATTCCCAGGACTGTCCAGAGGAGAAGCTCCCGGAGAACCATCAGGTAGATGGAGCTGAGCCCTATACACATCTATATAGAGGGGTCCTGCAGTCATAGAGGGGTCATAGATGGTGGGGGTCTCTTATGTGGATCTGTTAGATTTCCCACCTGTCTGCTGTATTGTACTGAATTGTTACAGATGACAAATCACCGGGAAGATCTGACTATTATTAAAGTCGAGGATGAAGAAGAGCGGATGATGAGCGATCCCCCGTGTAAGAGTGGGGTGGAGGAGGACATTCCAGTACGTGTGACCACAGGTATGGAATAATGAATGAAGTGAATTGGGAGGTTTCTTAAGGTGAGGCTTCAGTAAAGAAGCACTCTGGGCAGTGAACCACTTTTTTTGTAACTACCAGGCTGATTTTATACTGACAATGGCTGGAGACATGTAGTTATGACAGTTATATCTCAGGTAGGTCTCATCTGGTGCTGGGTGTTATAGATGACATTACTTCTACACTATAAAGGCTAGGGAGACATGTAGTAATGGCTGTTATACCTGAGGTAGGTGTCATCAGATGCCAAGTGTTATAGATGACATTACTTCTACACTATAAAGGCTGGAGACATGTAGTAATGGCTGTTATACCTCAGGTAGGTATCATCAGATGTCAGGTGTTATAGATGACATTACTTCTACACTATAAAGGCTGGAGACCTGTAGTAAAGGCTGTTATACCTCAGGTAGGTGTCATCAGATGCCGGGTGTTATAGATGACATTACTACTACATTATAAAGGCTGGAGACATGTAGTAATGGCTGTTATATCTCAGGTAGGTGTCATTAGATGCTGGGTGTTATAGATGACATTACTTCTACACTATAAAGGCTGGAGACGTGAAGTAAAGGCTGTTATACCTCAGGTAGGTGTCATCAGATGCTGGGTGTTATAGGTGACATTACTTCTACACTATAAAGGCTGGAGACATGTAGTAATGGCTGTTATACCTCAAGTAGGTGTCATCAGGTGCCTGGTGTTATAGATGACATTACTTCTACACTATAAAGGCCGGAGACATGTAGTAATGGCTGTTATACCTCAGGTAGGTGTCATCAGATGCCGGGTGTTATAGATGACATTACTACTACACTATAAAGGCTGGAGACATGTAGTAATGGCTGTTATACAACAGGTAGGTGTCATCAGATGCCGGGAGTTATAGATGACATTACTTCTACACTATAAAGGCTGGAGACCTGTAGTAATGGCTGTTATACCTCAGGTAGGTGTAATCAGATGCCGGGTGTTATAGATGACATTACTTCTACACTATAAAGGCTGGAGACATGTAGTAATGGCTGTTATACCTCAGGTAGGTGACATCAGATGCCGGGTGTTATAGGTGATATTACTTCTACACTATAAAGGCTGGAGACATGTAGTAATGGCTGTTATACCTCAGGTAGGTGACATCAGATGCCGGGTGTTATAGGTGATATTACTTCTACACTATAAAGGCTGGAGACATGTAGTAATGGCTGTTATACCTCAGGTAGGTGTCATCAGATGCCGGGTGTTATAGGTGATATTACTTCTACACTATAAAGGCTGGAGACATGTAGTAATGGCTGTTATACCTCAGGTAGGTGACATCAGATGCCGGGTGTTATAGATAACATTACTTCTACACTATAAAGGCTGGAGACATGTAGTAATGGCTGTTATACCTCAGGTAGGTGTCATCAGATGCCGGGTGTTATAGTGGTAAATTAAATGTTGTCATTAAAATCCACTTTTGGAAATTTGACATGTGTCACTTTATGTGGTAATACCTTTGTTTTAACTTTATAAAAAACATACATTTGTACCCAAAACACACCAACTCAACAGTACACAAGTCCATATTGCAGATTAATAAATCTCATAACCATTTTTTTTTTCTTTTTTTTTGTCCCTCTTTTAGCCTTTACTCTAACCCAGATACCCACCCACCACCCACCTTAGGGAGAGAGAGGGGGACGGGGAAAACAAAACAAAACAACATCCAGCCCTAAAGTAACAATTTTTTCCATAATTCATCAAGTTTTTGTGATTTTTCACTATGGCACTCCGTCACCCGTTCCCCTTTTATCAAATTGTCAACTGCTTCTCTCCACTGTCCCGCTGTCGGGGGATCTTCCTTTACCCATTTCCTAAGTATAAGGAGTCTAGCTTGAAATAGTACTTTATTCAGAACCAGTCGTATCTCTTTATTTAACTTCAGGTGGTCAGTTGCCCCTAATATACAAGTTACTGGATCTTCGGATATTTGAACCTTCAAAAATATAAATATACGGTCTCTGCTATTTTGTTCCAATATCTGAACAGTCTGGGGCATCTCTAAAAACAATAAATTAAGTCTACTTTCTCTCCCCTACATTTCGGGCACTTGTCTGAAGTTCTCACGCCCATTCTTTTTAAGATCCAGGGGGATCGATGTAATCTATGCACTATAAAAAACTGTGATATCTTATGTGAACCCCTATCCGAGACCATCGCATAACTTCTAAGAGCATCAATTTTCACGCAACGCACAAGTAATATGTGAAAAACAACGCTCATGTACACAGACCCATTAAAATGAATGGGTCCGGATTCCATGCGGGCGCAATGCGTTCGCATCACACATTGCACCCTCGCGGAATACTTGCTCGTCTGCAAGGGGCATTAGAAGTTTAGAAGCAAATCTTTTTCAGAAAATTTCAAAAACCCACTTTTTAAGGACCTGTTCAGTTTAGGGCACAAAAAAATCCTCAATGCGAATTTCCTGCATCGAGGATTTGTTTGTGTCATGTGACCACGGAGCGGGAGTGAAGCGCTTGCTATAACTTACCGCCCCGTGGTCACCCGCTGGCCCGTACTGCGCTGCACTATTAGCCCTGACACATCGTCATTACATATTGCACATATGTGTGCACTATGACCCGACACTGTGTTATGTCAGGATGGCAGTTCAGCACGCTGAGAAGAAGACTGAGCAGCTGTGAAGCGGAGCCCCTACAGCAGGCATGTCCAAAGTCCGGCCCACGGTCCGGAGTAAAACGGCCCCCCAGAGGTTTGATTAAATCATGAGTATTCTGGCCCCCGGCCCCTCTCACCAGTCACCGCCAGCTACTCACCGGGAGCCCACAGCTTCACAGGAAGAGGCTGCATCAGCAAAGGCCAAATCTCGCGGCGACGTCTGAGATCACTCGAGATTTGGTCTTTTCCTTCACAGAGAAGGAAAGCCGAGATCTCACAACGTCCGAGATCTTGCGGGATTTGGGCTCAGGGAGAAGGAAAGCCCAAATCTCAGATGTCACGAGATCTCTGACATCGCGAGATCTCTGCTTTTCTTCTCTTGTAAGGCCAGAATATCGGCCAAAATGTCATACTGCTTTGTTTGAGGTCTCCTACCTCCACGGTCACATTACCCCCAGAGGACATTTATACAGTGTGAAGGTCACAAATGTAGAAGAAAAAAATGTATTAAAACGTTTCCGGCTGCGTTTTAGCGCTGAGTTCCAGGTCCATCATAATCAAAGTCATAACCAATTAACGTCGCCTTTCCTTCTCCCTGCGCCTCCACACTTACAGCCACAAGGCCAGGGTGACCATAAGGGCTATTGAGCCTATTTGA
This sequence comes from Bufo gargarizans, assembly GCF_014858855.1. Taxonomy (NCBI): domain Eukaryota; kingdom Metazoa; phylum Chordata; class Amphibia; order Anura; family Bufonidae; genus Bufo; species Bufo gargarizans. Next base: position 60,586,713 of record NC_058083.1, on the reverse strand, counting down.
GTCTATTGAGGGAAAAAAACACACACTTGCAGGCTGGGCTGTGAACTAAAGCGGAAAAGGGGGCATAATCCGAATCAGTGGTAGCAAGCTGTCATAGCCTTCATTAACCCCTCACTGTACGTCACTGGGCTAGAATCTGATTGTGCTCCTAGTACTTTCTACAAATAACTTCTCCCCATCTGGCCAATTTTTATAATGACAACTACAAATAAGAAACGAAAAGTTGACAGTGAGGAACACCGCTTCCAGGACAGGTGGAAAGTGGAATATTTTTTCCCTGAAATACGTAATCACTGTGTTTGTCTAATATGCCAAGAGACTGTGGCTGTTAATAAGGAATTTAATGTGAAGAGACACTACCAGTCGAGACACAGCACATACGTCAAGCTAACAGGGCGCAACTGCAGTGACAAGGTGAAGCAACTTGAAGCTGTTTTAGGGGCTCTTTCACACTTGCGTTCTTGTCTTCCGGCATAGAGTTCCGTCGTCGGGGCTCTATGCCGGAAGAATCCTGATCAGTTTTATCCTAATGCATTCTGAATGGAGTGAAATCCGTTCAGGATGCATCAGGATGTCTTCAGTTCCGGACCGGAAAGTTTTTTGGCCGGAGAAAATACAGCAGCATGCTGCGCTTTTTGCTCCGGCCAAAAATCCTAAAGACTTGCCGCAAGGCCGGATCCGGAATTAATGCCCATTGAAAGGCATTGATCCGGATCCGGCCTTAAGCTAAACGTCGTTTCGGCGCATTGCCGGATCCGACGTTTAGCTTTTTCTGAGTGGTTACCATGGCTGCCGGGACGCTAAAGTCCTGGCAGCCATGGTAAAGTGTAGTGGGGAGCGGGGAGCAGTATACTTACCGTCCGTGCGGCTCCCGGGGCGCTCCAGAGTGACGTCAGGGCGCCCCAAGCGCATGATCACGTGATCGCATGGCACGTCATACATGCGCATGGGGCGCTCTGACGTCATTCTGGAGCGCCCCGAGAGCCGAGCGGACTGTAAGTATACTGCTCCCCCGCTCCCCACTACTACTATGGCAACCAGGACTTTAGCATCCTGGCTGCCATAGTAACACTGAAAGCATTTTGAAGACGTCTTCAAATGCTTTCAGTTCACTTGCGTTTTTCCAGATCCGGCGTGTAATTCCGGCAAGTGGAGTACACGCCGGATCCGGACAACGCAAGTGTGAAAGAGGCCTGTCACAACAGCGATTTTTTTACAAGAGCCCGTGAGTCAAATAAAAATGCCACAAGGGCTAGCTATGAGGTAGCAACGTTAATTGCTAAAAATTGCAAATCTTTTGCTGAGGGTGACTTTATTAAAGAATGCGTTATGAAAATGGTGCAGAATATCTGTCCCGAGAAGAAGTCAGAGTTTTCCAACATTTGCCTGGCTCGTAACCCTGCAGCACGGAGAGTAGAAGAAATTTCATTAGATATGAAGAGACAGTTAACGTCAAAAGGAGTTGATTTTGACTTCTTTTCAATAGCCTGTGATGAAAGCACGGACCTCTCCGACACAGCTCAGTTGCTGATTTTTCTGAGAGGGGTGGACGATGAAATGAATGTGACTGAAGAGCTACTTGACCTTCAGAGCCTTAAGGACCAAACATGTTCCTCGACTGTATAACAGTTCCTCAGGTGTTATACAGTTCCTCGACTGTATAACACCTGAACACCCTATAATAGTAAGGGGACACGACCACCGGCTCCCTACACTTGATACGGAGGGAGTCAGGGTCACCTAGGATCCAGCAAACAGGAAAACACAAATGAATGAACAAAACCTATCTGTAGAAGACTCAGTAGTAGCATCCAGCATGCACACACTCCAGGAAGTTGTATAAACCGCAAAGTGATGCAGTATGGCAAGGGATTTAAAGGGATGCAATCAGTGCAACTACATGACAGCTGAGAGAGGCTAACGAGATGAAAAAACGAAAGCAAAACAAAAGGAACCTCAAGGAGGAGGTTCTGAAGAACGTCTGTCAGAGCTTCTCAGATGTCTGGTGGTGACAAAGAGCCGTTTTAAAGAGATTCAAACATTGGCAAAGAAAATGCTGAGCTTGTTTGGCTCAACATATTTGTGTGAGAAGACATTCTCTGTTATGAACCTTAACAAGAATCGCATGCGGACAAGACTAAGTGACACTCACTTGCGTGATATTTTGCGCATCAAAACCACAGCCTTTGAACCAGATCTAGCCTATCTGCTGCAGTCCAGATCTCAGTTTCACCCTTCACATTAGTGCAGGCAAGATTTTTTTCAGTTGAGATGAATACGTTGTAAAATCTCAGTTAAAGGGAACCTGTCATCAACTTTATGCTAATCTCACTGAGGGCAGCATAAATTTGTGACAGAAATGCTGATGTCAGCGGTGTGCCCCTCATGAGCTAAAAGTAAGTGGTTGCTGAGAACCAGCATCATAATCATTGCAGACTGAGCCTGGAAAAGAGTCAAATCTACCTGAGAAGAGTCCTGGATATTCATAATCTCCTGCTCTCCCCCCCGTCCATCTGCTGATGATTGGCAGTTCTCTCCTAGAGAGAAAAGAAACTTGGTAGAAGCCGGTCAGTCATCAGCAGGTGGACGGAGAGAGCAGGACTTCATGAATAACCAGGACTCTTCTCAGGTGGCCATGACTCTTTTCCAGGCCTAATCTGCAATGATTGTGATGTTGGTTCTCGGCAACCACTTACTTTTAACTTATAAATGACCGACCGCTGAAATCATCTCACCTGTCTCTACTTTATACTGCCGTTAGTATAGTATGGGCGGAATAAAGTTGATGACCGGTTCCCTTTAATGTCAGTTGGTCAATCAGTTATAAATATATTTGAACATATGTGTATACTTGGTGTTCTGTTCCTGTTCACATTTTTGGAATTTAAAAGTTAACAGACAACCTTGTAATGTACTGTTTCCGACATATTTCTGCCTCCTGTTTTTTATATTAAAGGCAGAGTGATTTAACACCTGTTTAGATTTGTCATCCAAGTCACAAAATGAAAGGTATGCTGTTTGCAAAAAAATTTGCATAAAATAGTTAATTTGCATGTAATTTTAATGGTTCAAAGAATGTTGGGCAAAATGGTCGGCCCTCGCACATGTTCACTTCATCAAATCTGGCCCTCCTCGAAAAAAGTTTGGACACCCCTGCCCTACAGGAAGGTAAGGCCATGTCCACAACCTCACTGCGAGAAACAGCAAAGTAGGAGAGAGGACGCTGCCGTGAGCACACTGCAGAGATCTGGGGAGACAAGGTACAGGCAAGGAGGATCCGGGCGGCCGGGGACTGCAGGCGATGAGCACTTGTGAGCTTCATTACTGCTGAGCTCAGGGCTTCCAGAGCCCGGACAGACAATGGAAAACAGTCTATTCATTCATTTTTCTCATTAGATTACTCGATTAATCGTAACAATAATCGGTAGAATAATCGTTTACTGCAGCCCTAGCTCAGTTGTGAAGTCACTGTTGGACTTAAATAATAGAAACAAACCCCCCATAAATGGCCCCATTTTAGAAACTACACCCCTCAAGGTATTTAAAACTGAATTTACAAACTTTGTTAACCCTTCAGGTGTTCCACAAGAATTAAAGGAAAATGTAAATGAAATTTCTGAATTTCACTTTTTTTGCAGATTTTCCATTTTAATCCATTTACTTTCCAGTAACAAAGCAAGGGTTAACAGCCAAATAAAACTTAATATCTATTACCCTGATTCTGTAGTTTACAGAAACGCCCCACATGTGATTGTAAACCACTGTACAGGCACAGGGAGGGCAGATTTTCACTGGGATAATTTTAAGTTGCCATGTTACTTTGAAGCCCCCCTGATGCACCCCTAGAGCAGAAACTCCAAAAAAGTGACCCCATTTTGGAAACTACGGGATAGGGTGGCAGTTTTGTTGTTACTATTTTAGGGTACATATCATTTTTGGTTGCTCTATATTACACTTTTTGTGAGGCAACATAACAAGAAATACCTGTTTTGGCACCGTTTAAATTTTTTGTTATTTATAACATTCATCTGACAGGTTAGATTATGTGGTGTTTTTATAGAGCAGGTTGTCACGGACGCGACAATACTAAATATAACAGTTTTACATAACAAAGCATTTTTGGAAAAAAATGATTTTTTTGTGTCTCCACATTCTGAAAGCCGTAGTTTTTTTTTTTTTTTTGGGCAACTGTTTTGTGTAGGGGCTCATTTTTTTGGGGATGAGATGACGGTTCCATTGGTACTATTTTGTGGTGCGTATGGGGTTAGGTCATGTGATATTTTTATAGAGCAGGTTATTACGAATGCAGCGATACCTAATATGTCTCCTTTTTTTATTTATGCAAGTTTTAGACAATGATTTCATTTTTGAAACAAATAAAATCATGTTTTCGTGTCTCCATACGTGAGCCATAGTTTTTTCAGTTTTTGGGCGATTATCTTAGGTAGGGTATGATTTTTGCGGGATGAGATGACGATTTGATTGGCACTATTGGGGTGCATATGACTTTTTGATCGCTTGCTTTTACACTTTTTGTGCTGTAAGGTGAAAAAAAATGGCTTTTATTATGGCTGTTATTTTTTTTTATTACGGTGTTCACCTGATGGGTTAGGTCATGTGATATTTTTATAGAGCAGGTTCTTATGGACGCGGCGATACCTAATATGTATACTATTTTTATTTACTTAAGTTTTACACAATAACAGCATTTTTAAAACAAAAAAAAAAAGATGTTTTAGTGTCTCCATATTCTGAGCCATAATTTTTTTATTTTTTTGGGCGATTGTCTTAGGTAGGGGCTCATTTTTTGCAGGATGAGGTGACGATTAGATTAGTACTATTTTGGGGGGCATACACCTTTTTGATCGCTTGGTGTTGCACTTTTAGTCATGTAAGGTGACAAAAATAGCTTTTTTAGCACAGTTTTTATTTTATTTTTTTGACGGTGTTCATCTGAGGGGTTAGGTCATGTGATATTTTTATAGAGCTGGTCGATACGGAAACGGCAATACCCTATTTTTTACAATTTTTTTAATTTTATTTTGGGAAAAGGATGCCTTATTTTTTTTACTTGAAACTAAAAAAAAAAAAATTTAACTTTCTTTTTTTTAACTTTGTTTTTTTCACTATATTATTTGTCCCACTCTGGGACTTCAACATTCCAGGGTCTGATCCCTGTTTCAATGCAGCACAATACATCTGCATTGTGCTGTATTGAACTGTTAGTGTCTTACACTGTAAGACGCTAACAGTAGCCTAGAAGACCCAGCCTGGGGGCTGGGCCTCTTAGGCCTCCCTACATGCCGGGCCCCAAGCCTTGGAATGGCTTGGGGCTGCCATGTCAACCATCGAGTCCCCGCCACAGCAGCGCGTGGACCCGATGGATAAGGTGAGGGAGCGCAAACCTCCCATATGCCGCGGTCAGCGGATCAGTAACAGCCGGATCTCTGCCGCTGATTGCGTCACCGCACGCGGGGGGGGGGGGGAGGAAGGGCTGCAGGATGAGAATGCTCGTCCTGGGGCACTAAGTACCGGCCCTTTAGGATGAGCATTTTCGTCCTGGGTCCTTAATGTGTTAATTTCGAGTTGCACTTTCGCCCAGCTGAGAAAAACATCAAGGCAGATACCCTGTCTAGGTCATTTGATTTCGCAGACCAGCAGGAGGAGCCCCAATTCATTGTAGATCCTGCTCGCTTGATCACAGTGGCTCCTGTCCTGGTAAGAGACATTCCTCCCATCTGCCAAAAGGAAATGTATTCTAATGTGGGGCCACAACTCCAAACTGTCCGGTCACCCAGGTATTCGCAAGACCACAGAACTGGTGTCTCTCCACTACTGGTGGCCCACAATATCCAAGGATGTGCGTGATTATGTCTCTGCCTGCACAGTACCCCCCCTTCCACCCCCTTTTCTTGAGTCCACGACGGGACAAGAACCTATTTATCGAAAAGCCGAAGCCCTTCCAATCCACCAGATAGTAGGTTTTCTTACCATGTTTCCTGAAGTCCAAGATGTCCTTGACCTCGAATGTCTCTTCCGAGTCTTCAGACACTGGAGTTGCTGTAGAGAAGCGGTTAATGACTACCGGTTTGAGCAAGGATACATGGAAGGCATTGGAGACACGAAGAAAGAGAGGTAGCCGCAATTTATAGGTCACTTAATTGATCTTCACAACTACAAAGGGTCTCAGGAACCTAGGGGCCAACTTGAAACTAGGAACCCTTAAACGGATGTTTCTGGAGGAGAGCCATACCTTATCTCTAGGCGAGAACTAAGGCAGTTTTCTTATTTTTCTGTCCGCATACGTCTTCATGCCGGTCACTGCTATATTGATGAAAATCTTGGTATCCTGCCAGATCTTCAAAAAATCCCTAAAAGTGGAATCCGCCGCTGGTACTCCACAAGATATAGGAACATGGAGAGAAGTACGAGGATGCTGTCCAAAAACGACAAAGAAAGGAGATGACCCCATACGTAGACTAGTACGGTTATTGAAAGAACTCTGCCCAAGGTAACAATTGTACCCAGTTGTCGTGTTGAGCTGAAACAAAATGCCGAAGGTAATTCTCCAATATCTGATCGACCCGTTCTACTTGCCCGTTGGTTTGGGGGTGATAACGGGAGGAGAAATCTAGGCCAACTTCTAGCAGTCGGCAAAGAGCTCTCCAGAGCTTGGAGGTAATCTGGATTCCCCGATCAGAAACAATATGCCCCGGTAAACCATGCAGACGGAATATATGTTTCATGAACGGTTTAGCAAGTTCTGCAGCCAAGGGAAAGTCTGTGTGGGGTGACTGCATTAGTTTGGGGTTTGGCAGAAAGTTGTTGCGGTGCAGAACATTGTTATTTAGGCCCCGATCACTAAACCTAGAAGTGAAGGCGCTGAGAGAAGAGTCTGATCTATAGACAGATCTACAGGAGGCCATGTATTCAGTCACTGTGTGCTTGTGTCTCCACAGATGGATCCGGGAGGAGAAATCCCCCCGAGAGATGTCCCCGTCCTCTGTATTCCCAGGACTGTCCAGAGGAGGAGCTCCCAGAGAACCATCAGGTAGATGGAGCTGAAGTCTCCACAGAATCTGACCAGAAAGGGATTGAACCAAAGATCATTTCACATTTTTCTTTTTTAGGATGAAAATCTGAATATTATTAAGGTTGAGGTTAAAGATGAAGCAAAAGAGGAGATGGATTTATGGGGCGATCAGCAGTGTAAGGAGGGGGGCTGTCATGGGTCACCTGGATACTACTCCCATCATCTGATCATCACATATAATCACTCTGTCCTGTTCCTGTGTGTTTCCTACAGATGGGCTCATAGAAGGAAATCCCCCCGAGAGATGTCCCTGTCCTCTGTATTCCCAGGACTGTCCAGAGGAGAAGCTCCCAGAGAACCATCAGGTAGATGGAGCTGAGCCCTAAATACATCTATATAGGGGGGTCCTGCAGTCATAGAGGGGTCAAAGATTGTGGGGGTCTCTTATGTGGATCTGTTAGATTTCCCACCTGTCTGCTGTATTGTCCTGAATTGTTACAGATGACAAATCAGGGGGAAGATCTGACTGATATTAAAGTGGAGGATGAAGAAAAGTGGATGATTGGCGATCCCCAGTGTAAGAGTGAGGTGGAGGAGGACATTCCAGTCCATGTGACCACAGGTATGGAATAATGAATGGAGGAAGGGAATTGGGGGGTTTCTTCAGGTGAGGCTCCACCTTAGAGCTCCAGTAAAGTAGCCCTCCGGGCAGTGACCCCTGTGTTATGTGCAGGAGCGGAGGGAGTTGTGACTGCAGATAGAACTTAGTTACTTGCTACTGCTCTTCTCCTGGACATCCTGCACGCTGCTCATACATTAGGGTCGGAGTTGCCTCTCCTACTGCTGGTGACATTAAGAGCTAGCAGAATAATAAGCGCTATAGTGCTGTAGCTCTTCTCCCCATTGTGTTTTATATTGTCTTCCTGGTGTGGCGGACGGGTGGCTGCTCGTCTTCCCCTGTGATGGACGGGTGGCTGCTCGTCTCCCCCTTGTGGCGGACGGGTGTCTGCTCATCTCCCCCTTGTGGCGGACAGGAATCTGCTAGTCTCCCCCTGGGGCGTAGAGGTCTCTGCTCGTCTCCCCCTGGGGCAGAGAGGTGTCTGGTCATTTCCCCCTGTGGCGGACGGATGGCTGCTCATCTCCCCCTGTGGCGGACAGGTGTCTGCTCGTCTCCCCTTGTGGCGGACAGGTGTCTGCTCGTCTCCCCCTGGGATGGACGGGTGACTGCTCATCTCCCCTTGTGGTGGACGGGTGGCAGCTCGTCTCCCCCTTGTGGCCGATAGGTGGCTGCTCGTCTCCCCCTGGGCCGGACGGGTGGCTGCTCGTCTCCCCCTGGGTCGGACGGGTGGCTGCTCGTCTCCCCCTGGGTCGGACGGGTGGCTGCTCGTCTCCCCCTGGGCCGGACGGGTGGCTGCTCGTCTCCCCCTGGGTCGGACGGGTGGCTGCTCGTCTCCCCCTGGGTCGGACGGGTGGCTGCTCGTCGGACGGATGGCTGCTTGTCTCCCCCTGGGGCGTACGGGTGGCTGCTCATCTCCCCTTGTGGCGGAGAGGTGGCTGTTCGTCTTCCTCTGTGGCGGATGGGTGGCTGCTCGCCTCCCCTTTGGTTTCTTTATTCTGTCTCTTTCTAGGGTGAGACTTGATGACTGTCTTTCTGCTGCTATGAAGCTTTCTGATGGTAATAATAGAAGACACCCCGTTTGCTTTGTTGCTACCTTTCTGTCGGTTCTAGCTCTCTGTTCTTGATCGGCCTCTACCTTGTCCATTACCTGTTCTGCTCAGTGATGCTGGAGCCATTCTGGGTTTCTTTCCAGGAATTTCAGCAAATGTGCGGATCAGACTATAGGCATGGTGGCCATCTTTGATTGGTTTCTGGTAGTTGTGGTATATCTGTGCTTATGCCTGGATCTTTCTATAGACATGGGGAGGGGGAATTTATCATGAGAGTAATATTTGAAGTCAGTTTTCATTAAATCTGCCTTTTGTTTGATAAATTTGTCTTCTAAGCGTGGCTATTTTATAGGAATTGTGATGTGTCAAATCCTGATGGATGTGAAAACTGGCTCGATAGTAGGCCACCACACTCTGCAGGATATACTGTCTCCTATTTATGGTCCCAACATGTTCTCTTTTTTCATGGGATTGTCTTATGCGGAATATGTGTTACAGAGTTTAGCAGTTCCCATAAACTCTGAATAGCAGCAGTCTGGAGGACATTATACAGCAGTACTGGGAAGTTTAGCTGTGAATCCAGCCTTGGGGTGAGGCAAAAGTTACTAGAGTAAGCAGCAGCATCCGTGTGTTGGTCTTCAGTGTCCCTCCAGCAGCTCCTTCTCATGTCCCTGTAGATTTCTATATGTAGAATGTATTATGGTTTCTCAGGGAGCTGATAGTAGTTCTCTTCTCTTACCGCATCTCCCGGGATAGGGTCCTTAAACTGCTGCAAACACACCAAGGTCTCCTGTTCAGCAGCTATGGAGGCCTTATTAGGTCAATATTCCTCACAGTTCAAAACACTGGCAATGGCTCAATATTAAAAGAAGGGCAAAAACCAACAAAGCCATTTAAAATAGAGCTTCTTCCTAGTCAAACCCACATAGAGGATCCCGGGCAGAGGAAAGCCTTTTTCGTTTCTAGTGGTGATATTTAGTGAGAGACTCCAGCTAGTAACCAGCGAGGCTGATCTCTTGTCTGAATACCCATGTACCCTGTCTACCGGTTCTGCTTCTTGTCGCCTGCCCCGGCCTTGGCACTGTGACCTGGACTACGCACGTACTCTGCCGGCCCCGACCTTGGAATTGGTTTTTTAATACCTTGGACTCTGTTCATTCAGACTACACTTTTTGCCTGAGTCCTTGGTTCTTCGTATCGGTGTCTCTTACCCCCGTAGGTCAGCAGCCAACTACATCTGGACTACTCCAGGAGGTAGCGGCCTGGTTGGTTCCCTGCGGCAAGTCCAGATCCCTGTATAGGGGTTAAAGAGTAAATTCCAGGGAACTGCCAGAACAACACCCTTAGCTTTAGCCAAAAGTTAGATTGGTTAGTTGGAAATAGCAGCACTGATTGGATGATATCAGACTGCAGTGACCACCACCACCACTGGTAAAACCCAGTTGTAGGTTCATCAATAAACCTCTAGTAGCAATAATGGGGAAACAGAACAACATACAGTTGCATAAAAAATACTAAAGAATTGTTCTTACATGAGGAAAAAAATAATTTAGTAAAACCATCTTACACACTTGGGTACTCACCACCCACATTTCAGGCTGGAAAAATTCTCATTCTTGAAGGGAGTCTTTCACCTAATCTGAGCGTTTTAGACCGCTCAGATCGGGTTATAGACTCTTTGACCCTCATTACAATGTTACCTTTGTTTTCTGTGTTCCTTGTCAAGATATAGAAAAAAACACACTTTTTAACCCCTTAAGGACTTAGCCCTATTTCACCTTAAAGGGAGTCTGTCACCAGCATTTCACTTTTTTAACCCTTCCCACAGCTCCCTAGCATGCTTACAGTTAATCAAAACGTTACCTCTGGCATCTTTCCTGCTGTTATAAATCCATCAAAAATGATAAGATATGCAAATGAGGGCTCGCAAATGCCAAGGGGCGGCGTTACTCTCTTAGGTGACCTGCTTGCTCAGCCTTTTCATTGCGTCCCCCGCCCCTTCCTACCCTCCGCCCACCAATCCTTTCCCTCTGACCGCCTTTCTCATAGCTTGTTATTCTGCCGATATCCCGCGCCTGCGCACTCATTCCTTTGGCCGGCACATGCGCACTTTGATGCCCATTCCTTGTACGGCATCACAGTAACTATTGCGCATGCGCCGGCTAACGACACGAAAACTCAACAAAGGAGGCGGTCCATCGGCGCATGCTGTCGGGGGTAATAATTCAATTAAGAATTATTAATTATGGTCATAAAAATAATTAATCATAAAAAAATTAAATTTATAAAATTTGTCATAAATTCTTAAAATCATGACCTGGTGAATTGTAGACAAGCTAATTGATACAATTCACATCTGAGTCCGACTATTTCCTCAGATAAATAAGTTCTTTTTGACGTGAGATGACGTTAATGATAAAACATGTAGTTCTGCATTATACAATAATACACAGGTTTATAAAAATATGCAGATTTATTGGTTACAAGATTATAAACATATATAAGTAAATAAACACAATGATGCATGCAAATGAATATATAAAGCATTACAAGCTTAACAATACATGTGAGTGGCAATAACTTGTCACATTATAACCAAGCTATTATTAGGTTAGGATATCAAATAGGAACATCATTTATATACATCACTTCTCTGTTCGGAGGAAACCTCATGATATCAGGACGGGCATGTCTAATCCTAGACATCAATATAGAATGCTAAATACATTCCGCCCCCTTCTAACCAACTACACATCACATGACTTCAGGCATGGGCAAATCCATTCAAGGATATAACTTAGAAGAGATAACTGTATCCTTCCGCCCCATCCTGGACTATTTTTACACATATGACTTTGGTAAGACTATTAAGACAAATGACAGAGATATAGGATCTTTGCTAGACCATATCTTAAATGGAAAGGACTTGAAATAAGTCTTTCCTGTGGGAATCCATCACTTAGCTTGGCGAAGAATGTTCTATCAATATATATATATCTAAGCAATTATTTAATGCTTTGCTAGATTATGAGTCTTGATTCTTCTGCAGGTAGAATGAAGCCTCACAATATCCTAAAACTACATCTCAATATGGAGATGATCAATTAATTAATGTATTTATTCGCCAATCTAGATGGTATAATTTCACCCACACTATCAAATTAGTCTTAATAAAATGAAATATAATTTTCTGTGTCTCTTACCAAGTCCTAGTAGAAATCTCACTTCTGCTCCTAGGAAAGCTGGGTGGTCCATCATAGCGCATGTAACCATGGCTTTCATCCTGATAGACACCTCTAGAGAGCTCCACTTCTCTCTCCTCTCTTTCTTGTGTGTGTCCCCCTCTCTCCCCCCTGTGTATGGTTTATGATCACAAACTTATCAGTTAGACACACCTTCCTAATTTGGGTGTGACTATTGATAAGAAATGACATCATAAACTTACCCAGAATGCACTTTTGCTACTGTTGCAATGTCACCTACTCATACCTAGGTGGCACTGCTGTGTAAGCTATTTGCATCATAGTATAAAGGGTTAACTTCTGTAAGTCTGAATAAAGGTATAATATACAATTGACCTTAAAAGCTTTAATTCAAGGCTATAGGGATTAGATTTGACACTTGTAGCAATTAGAGACAGACCTCTAGGCGTCTCTGAATGTTTCTCACACTGTTTATTTGTGTATCGTAAATAACTTGAATAGCTTTGTTTTCTCAGAGATATCAGTACCTCCTCTCATACCAAAGAGGTGAATAATTGTTACAAAACACACATCTTCACAGACACTCTTTTAGAGACAAAGATTCTCCTAATGAGAAATATATATAATATACTGGATACATGTTGTCTTCATAACATATAACAGTATGATATATATTATATGTCCTTCTGATTGTCTTATGCTAAGGACTAAGGTTCATTAAATGAATACATGAATATTATATATTTTGCTTCATTGATAAATGCCTAATTGAATAGGTAATTATCACCAGCTGCATAGAGCTTATCTTTACCTCCCTGTCATAAATTTTAAAGTAGATAAGAAGGCCTCTTCTCAGACTGGTACATTCATGAGAAGAATAACACTAAAAAGTAGAAACCTTCGTGTGACCTTACTTTGGCCTTCTCAAGACATACAAAATTGTAACTATAGTGGAGCATGGCTCTTAAAGGTAATGAACATCCATCTTGACTAAAAATGAATTGGATATCAATGTATTTACCTATGAAAAGGCACGACAATGCGCATTAATTACTGTGATGCCGTACAAGGAATGGGCATCGCAGTGCGCATGCACCGGCCAAAGGAATGAGTGCGCAGGCGCGGGATATCGGCGGAATAACAAGCTATGAGAAAGGCAGTCAGAGGGAAAGGATGGGCGGGCGGAGGGTAGGAATAGGAAGGGGCAGGGGGACGCAATGAGGTCACCTAAGAGAGTAACGCCGCCCCTGGGCACTTGCGAGCCCTTATTTGCATATCTTATAAAGATCGTTTTTGATGGATTTATAACAGCAGGAAAGATACTAGAGGTAACGTTTTGATTAACTGTAAGCATGCTAGGAAGCTGTGGGAAGGGTTAAAAAAGTGAAATGCTGGTGACAGACTCCCTTTAAGGACTTGGCCATTTTTTGCAAATCTGACCAGTGTCACTTTAAGTGCTGATAACTTTAAAACGCTTTGACTTACCCAGGCCGTATTTATTTTGCATAAAAAAAATACCAAATTTACCCAAAATTTAAAAAACATTTGCAAATTTCAAAGTTTTAGTTTCTCTACTTCTGTAATACATAGTAATACCCCCCAAAATGGTGATGACTTTACATTCCCCATATGTCTACTTCATGTTTGTATCATTTTGGGAATGCCATTTTATTTTTTGGGGATGTTACAAGGCTTAGAAGTTTAGAAGCAAATTTTGAAATTGTTCAGAAATTTTCCAAATCCCACATTTTATGGACCAGTCCAGGTCTGAAGTCACTTTGTGAGGGCTACGTAAAAGAGAAACCACCCAAAATTGACCCCATTTTAGAAACTACACCCCTCAAGGTATTCAAAACTGATTTTACAAACTTTGTTAACCCTTTAGGTCTTCCACAAGACTTCATGGCAAATGGACATAAAATTTAAGAATTTCGATTTTTTTTTTACATTTTCCAATATAATCCTATTTTTTCCAGGAACAAAGCAAGGGTTAACTGCCAAACAAAACTCAATATGGGTTGTCCTGATTCTGTAGTTTGCAGAAACACCCCATATGTGGTCCTAAACTACTGTTTGGCCAGACGGGAGGACATAGAAGAAGGGGAACGCCATATGGTTTTTGCAAGGCAAATTTTGCAGGACTGGTTTTGTTTATACCATGTCCCATTTCAAGTCCCCCGTTGCACCCCTAGAATAGAAATTTCAAAAAAGTGACTCCATCTAAAAAGTACACCCCTCAAGGTATTCAAAACTGGGTTTACAAACTTTGTTAACCCTTTAGGTGTTCCACAAGAGTTAATGGCAGATGGAGAAACAATGTTGTAATTTCTATTTTTGGGAAAATATTCAATTTTAATCCATTTTTTCCAGTAATAAAGTAAGGGTTAACTGCCAAACAAAGCTCAATATGGCTTGCCCTGATTCTGTAGTTTGCAAAAACACCCCATATGTGGTCCTAACTCCAGGCAATCATGGCCAGAGTAAAAAGCATCATCAGAATAAACATCTTTCTCCTCAACAATCCCCCCTTGAGGAGAAGTAAGGAGGGAAGCAGGGTTGAGGACATGATGCCTAGAGATAGTCACAGTGTCTGGAAGAAGAGAACACTGCATACAAAGGTGTCTAGCATCTAAGAGATGTTTGGGTTGAGTTTGCTGGAGAATTGCAGAAATGTCATGGGGGGCCAAAATCAGCAAAGGGTGACCCAGGACAATATTAGAAGTCTTGTCCAGAAGAAGATGGCAAGCGTGAATGGCAGAGTTTAGCGTCCTCTGTCAGAATGAATGGTTGCATGAGGATGGAAGCATCTACAATCCAAGGGCGGAGTTGAGGGCTAGGAAGGCCTGCAACTGTTTTGAGGTAGTTCGTTCTTGGATCTGCAAGATAGCCTTTTTCATCTCTTTTGTAAGGTGTTTTGCACTAGGACTAAGGCAGTGTTCGAGGAAACCTTGCATCCCTGATCTGACAGGAAAAGGAGCAAGGAAAGCGAGGCATCTGAACACACACAGGTGTCCTGTGCGCAGACCAAAAGATCATCCACATACTGGAGCAGGACAACATCATCATGAACTTACTTCCAATCTTCCAAGATAGAAGACATGGCTTTACTGAACTGGGATGGGCTATTTTGAGCTCCTTGCGGCATTACTGTCCAGGTATACTAGCAGAGCCCTTGTAGCACTCAGTGGATATTTTGCTGGAGTAGGGTTCCCACCCCTTTTAACAATTAGTACAAAAACTCCAGTTAGACCGTATTGGATGCAACTTGTTTATTTTTGTTCAAAGTTGGTTGCTGCGGCGAGGCAACGTTTCGGCAACTCTGTGCCTTTATCAGACTGCAGCAAAAATAAATATACAGGTCCTTCTAATAAAATTAGCATATTGTGATAAAGTTCATTATTTTCTGTAATGTGCTGATAAATATTAGACTTTCATATATTTTACATTCATTACACACCAACTGAAGTAGTTCAAGCCTTTTATTGTTTTAATATTGATGATTTTGGCTACAGCTCATGAAAACCCAAAATTCCTATCTAAAAAAATTAGCATATTTCATCCGACCAATAAAAGAAAAGTGTTTTTAATACAAAAAAAGTCAACCTTCAAATAATTATGTTCAGTTCTGCACTCAATACTTGGTCGGGAATCCTTTTGCAGAAATGACTGCTTCAATGCGGCGTGGCATGGAGGCAATCAGCCTGTGGCACTGCTGAGGTGTTATGGAGGCCCAGGATGCTGCAATGCGGCGTGGCATGGAGGCAATCAGCCTGTGGCACTGCTGAGGTGTTATGGAGGCCCAGGATGCTTCAATGCGGCGTGGCATGGAGGCAATCAGCCTGTGGCACTGCTGAGGTGTTATGGAGGCCCAGGAGGCTTCAATGCGGCGTGGCATGGAGGCAATCAGCCTGTGGCACTGCTGAGGTGTTATTGAGGTCCAGGAGGCTTCAATGCGGCGTGGCATGGAGGCAATCAGCCTGTGGCACTGCTGAGGTGTTATGGAGGCCCAGGAGGCTTCACTGCGGCGTGGCATGGAGGCAATCAGCTGGTGGCACTGCTGAGGTGTTATGGAGGTCCAGGAGGCTTCAATGCCGCGTGGCATGGAGGCAATCAGCCTGTGGCACTGCTGAGGTGTTATGGAGGCCCAGGATGCTTCGATAGCGGCCTTAAGCTCATCCAGAGTGTTGGGTCTTGCGTCTCTCAACTTTCTCTTCCCAATATCCCACAGATTCTCTGGGGTTCAGGTCAGGAGAGTTGGCAGGCCAGTTGAGCCCAGTAATACCATGGTCAGTAAACCAGTTACCAGTGGTGTTGGCACTGTGAGCAGGTGCCAGGTCGTGCTGAAAAATGACATCTTCATCTCCATAAAGCTTTTCAGCAGATGGAAGCATGAAGTGCTCCACAATCTCCTGATGGCTAGCTGCATTGACCCTGCCCTTGATAAAACACAGTGGACCAACACCAGCAGCTGATATGGCGCCCCAGACCATCACTGACTGTGGGGACTTGACACTGGACTTCAGGCATTTTGGCATTTCCCTCTCCCCAGTCTTCCTCCAGACTCTGGCACCTTGATTTCCGAATGACATGCAACAGTCCAGTGCTGCTTCTCTGTAGCCCAGGTCAGGCGCTTCTGCCGCTGTTTCTGGGGAATGCGGCACCTGTAGCCCATTTCCTGCACACGCCTGTATACGGTGTCTCTGGATGTTTCTACTCCAGACTCAGTCCACTGCTTCCGCAGGTCCCCCCAAGGTCTGGAATCGGTCCTTCTCCACAATCTTCCTCAGGGTCCGGTCACCTCTTCTCGTTGTGCAGCGTTTTCTGCCACACTTTTTCCTTCCCACAGACTTCCCACTGAGGGGCCTTGATACAGCACTCTGGGAACAGCCTATTCCTTCAGACATTTCTTTCTGTGTCTTACCCTCTTGCTTGAGGGTGTCAATGATGGCCTTCTGGACAGCAGTCAGGTCGGCAGTCTTACCCATGATTGCGGTTTGGAGTAATGAACCAGGCTGGGAGTTTTTAAAAGTCTCAGGAATCTTTTGCAGGTGTTTAGAGTTAATTAGTTGATTCAGATGATTAGGTTAATAGCTCGCTTAGAGAACCTTTTCATGATATGCTAATTTTTTTAGATAGGAATTTGGGGTTTTCATGAGCTGTGGCCAAAATCATCAATATTAAAACAATAAAAGGCTTGAACTACTTCAGTTGTGTGTAATGAATCTAAAATATATGAAAGTCTAATGTTTATCAGCACATTACAGAAAATAATGAACTTTATCACAATATGCTAATTTTTTTAGAAGGACCTGTAGTATCTGTATCATTAAATATGACAGCGGATATTCAATGCATATTTGTATATTGGAAAATACATAAGTAAAAAATAATAAATGGATAAATTAAAGAAAAAAGGAAAAATTAAGACATAAGAAAATAATAAATTGGATTTTCGCTGGAGTTCAAAGTTAAAGAACCTATTGCGGCAAGGACACAGTAACCAGTGTCATCCTCATTTTTTTATCAAAAACAGCTGTAATGGTGAGTTAAGGGAATCACCAGATAAGTCATTATAGCCTATGTCTGTCTATGGTAATATACTCCTATCTACATTGCACTCCGTTTTTTATAGGCATAACGATGATGGCCCAGTGTCCCAGGAACAACTTACCTAATGCCGCTTGTAGGAGAAGAAGCCTAGACGCAGTGGTGAAGAAAACATGCGGTTATACCGCTAGAAGATAGAAGCGCCATGTCTGTGGTACTCTATTGCAGGTTTAAATATCCGTGCGCTCCTCACTGAAACCGGAAATGCGTCACGTGAAACGCATAGTATCACAGCAATGCGTTCCACCAACCGGAAGTGTGTTGGTGGAGCACAGAAGGGGGCTTAGATAAGGATGGAGAAGGGGAGAGTGGAAAGGAGTTATCAATCTATATGTATATATATGTGTATATAGAAACACACATATACATAGAGACCCACCTATGGGATATAAGGAGATAAATGTTATGTGACAGTCATGTAATACTAAGGTGACATCATGAGACCGATAACAGGGAAATGTATACAATGACAACATGTATAAACAGGACATGACTGAAAGTTGAGTATAGACATAAGGTATAACATGACACAAAACTAAACAAAAAGGATACAGTGCGGCACTAGAGTGGTCCTGGTGAATCAATGGGCCTGTGGAGAAAAGACGAGAAGAGCAATGAATAAATCGTCATATCAATAGTATTTATAATACAGTTTGTATCTAGTATTCCCTTTTGAGCCACCTTGGTTCCATTCTCTCCAATTTGTGAATCCAGAAGGCCTCTCCTAGTTTGAGTTGCTTTACTTTGTCACCACCCCGTCTCGGTGCTGGGATGTGTTCTATCACCTGGTATTTCAGTTGGGAAATGGAGTGTGAGGCTTGTTTGAAGTGGTATGGAACGAGGAGGAGGAGATTTTGTGTTGGCATATTCTATTACGGATGGTTTGTGTAGTTTCGCCCACATAGATCAGTCCACATGGACATTTGAGTGTATAGACTACAATATCTGAATCGCATGTAAAGAAATCATTGATCAGAAATTGTCTGCCTGTGTATGGATGAGAGATGCTGTTGCCTTTTTGTATATGTGAGCACTGTATGCAATGATGACAAGGGAATGAGCCCTTCTTCGGTGTCCTTAAGAATGTATGGCGAGTTGTCTTGGTGGCTAAACCTATATCTGCTCGAACTAGGAGGTCCCGTAGATTTTTCGGGGGTCTATTACACATGAGGATCGGGTTTTTAAATTCTTCCGTTTCTGGGTAGGCCTTAGTCTGTAAATGCCAATGGGATCTGAGACTATCTTCCATTTTTCTGGCACATGGGTGGTATGTATGGACGAACGGGATACGCTTTCCCGATTGACGATTGGCGTTACGGGGGTGTATTGGATGCTGTATTAGATGGTGCTGGAAAACCTCTCTCCTTAAAATGTTCCTGCATTTCTTCGATTCTCTTAGTCTGTGTGGGTTCAGTTTGTACAATTCTGTGTATCCTTTGGAATTGTGACATTGGAAGTGATTTTTTGGTGTTGATTGAATGGAAGCTGGAGAAATGTAATAAATTGTTTCAGTCAGTGGGTTTCCTGTATAGGTCAGTTGTAAGGATACCTTCCGGATCTTTTTGTATTAATGTGTCTAAGAAGTTGATCGATGTGTGGTCAAAATGAATGGTGAATTGGAGTTCTGGTGTGATATGATTCATGAAGTTATGGAATTCAAGTAGTGTTTCTGTGGAGCCCCTCCAGATCCCAAAAATGTCATCATTATATCTTTTCCACATTTGAACGTGTGTCCTAAAGTTGTTGTCTGGGTATAAATGGGTTTCCTCGAAGTCTGACATAAAGCTTTTGGCATATGGAGGTGCCACATTAGATCCCATTGCCGTCCCCTGTTTTTGTAGATAAAACTGGTCCTGGAACAGAAAGAAATTGTGGTAGAGGACTATAGACAGTAAGTCCTTACACAGGGAGATCACGTTTGGATGTTTATCTGTTTTTTTAAGTAGTTTATCTACCGCTGTTATGCCTTTTTTGTGTTGAATTGAAGTGTATAGGCTTCCTCCGTCCCCACGAACCTGCGGCACGGCACTGCGCTCCACCAACACACTTCCGGTTGGTGGAACGCATCGCTGTGATACTATGCGTTTCACGTGACGCACTTCCGGTTTCCGGAGGAGAGCACGGATATTTAAACCTGCAATAGAGTACCACAGACATGGCGCTTCTATCTTCTAGCGGTATAACCGCATGTTTTCTTCACCACTGCGTCTAGGCTTCTTCTCCTACATGCGGCATTAGGTAAGTTGTTCCTGGGACACTAGGCCATCATTGTTATGCCTGTAGATAGGAGTATATCTAATCTAAGTATAGGTAAGTTGTTCCTGGGACACTGGGCCATCATTGTTATGCCTGTAAATAAACTGAGTGCAATGTAGATAGGAGTATATTACCATAGACAGACATATGCTATAATGACTTATCTGGCGATTCCCTTAACTCACCATTACTGCTGTTTTTGATTTTAAAAAAAGAGGATGACACTGGTTGACTGTGTCCTTGCTGCAATAGGTTCTTTAACTTTGAACTCCAGCGGAAATCCAATTTATTATTTTCTTTTGTCTTAATTTTTCCTTTTTTCTTTAATTTATCCATTTATTATTTTTTACTTATGTATTTTCCAATATACAAATATGCATTGAATAGCCGCTGTCATATTTAATGATACAGATACTATATTTAGTTTTGCTGCAGTCTGATGAAGGCACAGAGTTGCCGAAACGTTACCTCGCCGCAGCAACCAACTTTGAACAAAAATAAACAAGTTGCATCCAATACGGTCTAACTGGAGTTTTTGTACTAATTGTCCAGGTATACTGTGATCCTGCATGAGTGAAGGCAAAAAGGTATTGGCATTCGGGGTGTAAAAATACAGAGAAAAAGGCATTAGCTTGGTCAATGACTGTAAAGACAGCTGCATCCAGTGGTACTGCAGAGAGCAGAGTGTGGTGGTCTGGCACAATCAGAGTTTCCAAGACGGTTGCTTCATTCATAGCCCGAAGATCATGGACCATCCTGTAGGTGTCAGGTTGTCCTTTTTTACCTTTCTTCCTCATTGGGAAAAGGGGTGTGTTACATGGAGAGGTGGTGGGAATTATGGCACCAGCTTTTAAGAAAGCCCGCAACTGTTGAGTGACAGCATCCATCTGCGCTACAGACAGGGGTTACTGCGGTCTGCGAGGGAGAACAGCACCTGCTGCACCCGAAGTCTGCCTACATCCTGTGGTCCTTTTGCCCACAGCGTCTCAGGTATGACAGATAAAAGCAGCTGGGAGTGAACCTTCAGGTGGACAGTCTTCTAGGGACATAAGAGCAGCCAACATGACTGTCTCTTCTGGCTAAAGGGGAGTAGAAAGGGTGACTGTACCCTCGGGGTGAAACTGTATAGTGGCTTTCATTTTCTGTAGCAGATCTGCACCCAAAAGGTTAAGTGGACATTAAGTGGCACTTTATTGGATGGCTGTGGTCCAAAAGAAACACTGAGCGGTTTTGTTAAGGGAGAGGATCGAGCATGGCCGTCAATGCCGATGCACTGCACAGTAATGTTATCCAGGAAGGAGGGGTCGGGGATCTCATCACGTCGAATTGCACTTCTGGCTGCACCAGTATCCACAAGAAAAGTGTGTATGTCTCCCCCTATCTGCAGCTGTACTGTAGGTGCAGGTCCACAATGGGGAGGGAAGAGGGCCATGGTGGGATTGGCTCCTCTGACGTGTGGATCTGGCTTGCCCCTGTCCTAGGGGGCGTGGTACCCCTCACCTCCCTGTTGTGGTGGAGGAGGAGGGGGAGCCCATGTAGACACACGGGGTGGCCCCCTTCTTCCTCGCTGAGGGGGGTTATGCGGGCACTCTCTTCTGAAATGTCTGAGCTGGCCACACCCATAGCAGGGATGAGCAGGTCTGGTATCTCCCCCTGAACAGGGGGGTACCCCTCGGCTGAGAGCATTACGCTAGCCCTGGGAGCTGCCTCTATGCCTTTAGCCACCAACATTAACTTGTTAAGAGGAACAGTACGATACTCTGGACGAGCAGTCTTTAGAGACCTTTGGATGTGAGGTTTTAATCCATCGGCAGCATTCTATTTTTTTTTACCGGGTCTTGTTTAGAGAACCCCAGGTCCTTAAACATATATGCTCCATTTGGTTTGCAAATTTTTCCACTGACTCTGCCTTATCTTGTTTCATATTCTAAATTTGGATAGCCTAATCGGCCAGTCTGGTCCCAGCCCAAGTCTCCATTAATTCACAGAAGTGCACTCCAGATTGATAGGTTTTTTGGTATTATTCATCCCCATGGTTCGAGGCTGGCAGTTTCTTAGCCATGGTTGGCCAAAAAAAATCCCCTGCCTTAATTTGAGTAAGTCCAGACAGATCTCTCCATGTGGCAGAATGTGTTTTTCTGATTTGTTCTAATGCCCTATAGAAGGGCATGGGATGTTGTTCGGGGTCGGGGAGAGAGTTCATCAGATTGGTGGCCTGTGTGGGGTTAATAGTCACGTATCTCCCCTAATGGTTCATTTCAGGGGGGGGGGCTTAGGGGTCTGGGCTTGTCTGGTCAGGACCTCTATTTATCCAGCTAATCTGGCACTCCACATCTCCCCTGTCTCCTCCTGGCAGGTGCATGAAGGAAGGTGGGCAAGTTAGTTCTGACTACTGGGTCTTGAGGAGGTTTCTTCCTCCTCCTGCTGCTCTTTCTGTACTCACATCTCCACTTCCATCATGATGGGCACATTCAAGGGATTCAGGGGTGCAGTAGAACGGGCAACCATGTAATATGTGCCGTCTGAATTTAACACGGGATGCAGGTAGGTTATGGGCTTCAGCATTTTTCCTGCAGCCTCACTGAGTGAGGTTTTATAGGGCTGCACTGTCTCTTCAAATGTTATCAACAGAGGATCTGGGCAACTCAGAGTGGACTGTCTGTCACCCTGCAGTGGGGGCTGGACAGGGCAGAGGACCGTCTAAACTGGTGGGTTGTGTCTACGGACCGGAGCTGGGTCGTCACAGAGTCCCTCCCATTTCTGGAAGGGTGGGGCCGGGGGCACCACAAGCAAGACATGTATCTCAGGTATCAGGATTCTGCTGGCCACAATGTGCGCAGCACCTCCATCCTGCTGGTCCCCTCATTGTCACCCCACTCGGTGGGCGGAGCTCCTCAAAGTGCAAATCACCAGATAATGCTCCACCGGCGCCATTATAGGGTGGCGGTGTTCCAGACATATGCTTTCAGAGCTTCATCCCATCTATCTGATCCTCCGTTAGCAGCCAGGTGGTCTGCTGTTTGCTGCCAAGCCTGCATAGCACTCAGTAAGCCTTTGTCACACAATTTTCCACGGCACTGTGCCAGCACTTTCCTCCACATTGCAGAGTTAAACTCTCTATTTTCATGACCACCAGCTATCTTCATCAACTTTTTGTAATGTTTCACATGCTTGCTACCCTCTTCCTGGGCCACCAGCTGATAGGCTGTATATTCGCCCTCGGGCAGAGAGTGCGAGTGTCCCATGGATTTATCCACTTACAACCAAGACAGAAGCAGGTACCTTCTCCTTCACACTCCCAATCAGGGATCACCCCTGTGCAGGGTATTAACTGTTTCTTCCCTGGCTACGTCTGGTCCGCCAGTCCAGGACTAACCCTCCGCCACTCCAGGCAGATAATTTATAGTCCTACCGGGACTCCCCAGGGCCACACTCTCTGACACTAGGATAATTTAGCCTTTAATTTGAGTCCCACCCGGGGTCACACCCTCCCTCACTAGGACAGATAAATCAGTAACCCCTAAATCAAGCCCCGTCCCGGAGCACCCCGGGGCTGTACTCTCTGTCTAGACAGGACAGATAATTTAGTAGCCCCTAATGCCAGGAGAAATCTCTTGCTCTGCTTAACCGTTAACTGTGAAGGTGCCTGACACAAACCACACAGAGAAAACACAAAACACAACCACAGAAGAGCAAACTCAAACTTTCCGGATTCTAGAAACTCAGGATTTTACATCAACCGAAGTTGTAGCAGCAAGAGGCAGATGAGATAACTACATTTTCTCACCTGGTCTGTAAGGCTGCAGTCCTTGTCCTCAAATGTGGTTCACCGTGCCCTGGGAATCCCAAACTTCGACTAGCGACGTTACTTCTCCTGAGCCCCACGTTGCGGGCACCAACTGTGGAAGATGCCCTCAATCGGGGCTGATTATATTTGCTCTACTGCTCCAAATTAATAGTAACCTGTGCACAGTAGAAAATAAGTGTGACACACACACTGGGGTCAAAGTAAATTCTCATTTATTACAGGAAGTAAAGCAGTTTATAAAGCCACCCGAGGGGCATTCCCCCTGAGGCATGTGGCATTGTTACATTGGCTAGAATATGAAAAGAGATAACACTTGGCATCTGCGCATTGTTTTACTAACTGTGGTATGTGAACTATGTAAATATCTAGCTGCAGGCACCATCTTGTAATGGAGTCTTCTCTAACAGCAGAAAAGCATATATGACATAGCAAGGAGGCGTGTAAAATGGAACCTTCATGCTCTGGAGAAGATAAGGTGTGAGAGCTAGAGTATGTGGGAGCTTTCTTAGCTGAATAAAGTCCACATCTCTATCACTATCACTGATGCATATTATAGAACAAAAACTCTAAAGGAAGGATGTCTTCCTGCCTGGTCCACTTTTGGATTTGGCTAAAAAAAACTGTGTGTGTTTCTAGATTAATATGAATGTTATAAATTTGTCTACTATGGCTTAGAAAACATTAACAAAAATCCATTTTTAATCCTTACAGAAAATCTCAGTAGGAACTCTGATGGAAACTTAATCTTAAAGCTAGATTTTAAAGTAGAAGATGAAGATCTCATGCAGTGCTCTTCACAAGAAAACCTTATTACCATAAATGTACATCCTGGACTTCACAGTACAGATCTGTCATATCTGCCTATATGTGAGGAACCCTCTCCTGACCAATTACAGATTGGTGCCACAACTACAAATCAGACAGAAGAAAAAAGTTTTCAGTGCAACGAATGTGGTAAACAGTTTGCATACCACTCAAGTCTTGATACACACAGAAGAATTCACATAGGAGAGAAACCATACTCCTGCTCAGAATGTGGGAAATATTTTACCCGTAAAACAGGCCTTGATAAACACATGAGAATTCACACAGGAGTGAGGCCATATTCATGTTTAGAATGCGGGAAATGTTTTAAAAATAAATCACATCTTGTTGTACATGAGAGAATTCACACAGGAGAGAAGCCATATTCATGTTCAGAATGTGGGAAATGTTTTTCAAATAAACCACATCTTATTAAACATGAGAGAAGTCACACAGGAGAGATGCCGTATTCATGTTCAGAATGTGGGAAACGTTTTAGAAATAAATCAAGTCTTGTTGTACATGAAAGAAGTCACACAGGAGAGAAGCCGTATTCATGTTCAGAATGTGGGAAACGTTTTGCAGGTAAATCAAGTCTTATTGCCCATCGGAAAACTCACACAGGAGAGAAGCCATACACATGTTCTGAATGTGGAAAATGTTTTACTGAAAAATCACAACTTGCTAGACATGAGAGAAATCACACAGGAGAGAAGCCGTATTCATGTTCAGAATGTGGGAAATGTTTTACAAATAAATTAAATTTGGTTATACATGAGAAAAATCACAAGGGAGAGAGAATGTATTCATGTTCAGAATGTGGGAGATATCTTTCAGATAAATCAAGTCTTCTTAGACATGAGAGACTTCACACAGGAGAGAAGCCTTATTCATGTTCAAAATGTGGGATATGTTTTATTTCTCAAGCCAGCCTAAAGCATCATCAGAAAAGTCACACAGGGGAGAAGCTATTTTGATATTCTCACATGGAAAGTGTTTTTAAAAAAAATTGGAATATGGCAAATGTAATTAGAGCAGCAACTATGTTTCAAGGGAAACTATCATCAGAATTGAATCTATAGAGCTAATTACGTATTTTTTCGCCCTATAAGATGCACCTAGGTTTTCGAGGAGGAAAATAAGGAAAAAAGTATTTTACATTAGACCACCAATTAGATACCCCATTTGGACCTGAGATCAGAGCCCCAGTGTGAATAAGGCCCCCCATTCAGACCTCAGATCAGACCATGTTGGTCAGACCTCAGAGCAGTTAAAAATAAATAAATAAACTTAGCTCTCCTGCTCCAGCACTGTTCCTGGTCTTCCTACTCCCTCTGCTGTAACCTAACGTTGCACAGCGTGATGTCACAGAGCAGACTAATGTCCTCATATTGTGTGCAGGTCACAGCACAGCATGTGGGGCCCTGCAGAAGACCAGTAAGCAGTTAGTACAGAGCCTGCATGGGGAGTGCTCTGCATTCACTGCTCCCTGTACTACTGAGTGCTTCTATTATGGAAGCAATCATTAGTATTCGCCCCATAAGACGCACTGACATTTTCCCTCCACTTCGGGGAGAAAAAAAGTGCGGCTTATAGGATGAAAAATATGGTATATGCTTCTACTATTCATCCCCCTACTGTTCATAAACTGTCTTCGTTTAGTCTTAAAAGTATTGTCTTCATGTACAAAATCTACTTTGAAAATGTACCTGACGTCATCACCAGGTAGTTCATGGAATCATTGGGGCGTGGAGCTGGATGAAGCGAGTCATAACCCCTGTTTTCCCATCTCACTCTCACAAACCACCCCTTCTCATCCTGACGTCAACACCCGGTCGAGCAAATTCATGCTCTGGTGCACAAGACCTCCTTGTGCTGCTGCAATCCAGTCAGTTTACGAATGATGGGCTTCAAGCGCTCACTGCACATGCTCCAGGGCCAGCTGATCGCAGTGAAAATTGGAAGGCGAGGTATATACACTACATAGACAAAAAAATCACAGAAAAAACTAAGATAAAAACATCCTGCATGGTATGATATATAAATGTGCGGATGTCCCTGTCCATATTATTGAAGAAAATCACAGAAATAAGATAATAATGCACTTAGTAAAGTAGATGCAAGCATTATATATGGACAAAGTCCTCACTCTGATATAATAAATTCTGAGACACTTAGCCAATATATTTTGATCAAAACACATCTGTTTCTCTTAGCCAGGTGCTGACGTCAGGAAGGGAAGGGGTGGTCTATGTGGGCGAGATCGGCGGGGGAGTAGGGGGTTATCCCTTACCCATCAGTTTATGCAGCCAATAAGAATTTATCATTTGGGTGAGACCCACAGAAGTGTAAACCTGAATGCGCGGCAGCCCCTTCAGTACATTTTTTCGTTAGGCAGGTCTGCATGTGGAGTGCTGCACCTACAGTCAGCACCAGACTTATCAATACATGTCCCACAAGCTGAGGGCTAATAAACACTGTTTTCCTGAGGCTGACCCGACTGTTACGCTCAGAACCATTAGTCTCACATTTACCTGATGCAGTGCAATTTGCTCCCATATCCTTGTCTGCTTTTGTAATACCACAGCACTAGTACTCGTCGTTACTGCACTGAAATTATTATTGAAATTTTCCAGTCAATAATAATATAAAGGAGTAGAGAAAGATAACGTTCCCTCAGCAATACAGAATTAAAGGAAAACAACCAATAAAACTGTGATTGTAAGACGACATTAACCTTCTGTTCCATTTTTTATAAAATAAAGGAAGTATATGTAAACTTAAAGTTGTGATTTTTATTGTTTTCTCTGGCAATAAATTGGATCTGCAAAACATGCAAATTACATTTACCTCATGGTGACAGTGATCGGGATCCATGGAAGAAACGTATGGTGGATATGAGAGAGAAAAGGAGATCTGTGTTGTCAGAACACTGAAGATGATTTGTCCCCATGAGTTCTTTTTACTATATTCCTAACTCCACCCAGACTGCAGGAGAATCCAGAATGAAACAGGAAGGCCCCCCATGGATTTAGTATTTTTTATTATTTGACAGATCAATAGTTGTCTTTATTCAAGCAGTATTATATAAATGGTAAAAAGTATAAATCTGAAGGTGTCGGCCATTTACAAAGTGATGAGGGGGGAGTTGCAGAGAGCGAAGAGGAGAAAGCAAAGCTATTAAATATATTTTTTTTTCTCCAGGATGTGATCAGGATTGGAATGAAGTTTTATGCGAATCAACTTCTGTTGTTTCATCCGAAGTCGATTTGCTCATCCCTAATGTCTATCTTTGGTACCTCCCCCCACAATGTTGTATCTTCTGCCGCTCCTCTTTAATTAGCTCTTTAAGGTTGTCATTCACATGGAACACTCTCTTCCTTTTTGCCCTGAGACCCCCAAACAGCATTAAAATGTATTGGCTCCGCGTAGGCAAAATTCATATTGCCCAAAATCGTGCTAGACTTTGGTGAAATACTTCAGTATTCCTATCTGCATCTTTAAAAACATTCTAAAATAGGGATCTGAAGTTGGGTTCAGTACCAATGTATCAGCTGGTACCAAACCTGACTTCGGTTTCCTATTTTAAAATGTTTTTAAAGGCGCAGATAGGAATACCAAAGTAATTCACCAAAGTCTTGGGCGACTTCTGGCGAGACGAACTTTACCTACATGGAGCCAATATGTTTTTTAAACTAATCAACTTCGGATGGATGTGACTATTTGAAGCATCTGCTCTACGTGTGATTGTACCAGAAATATCTGCAGTGTCTGCTCTAGGTGTGATTGTACCAGAAATATCTGCAGTGTCTGCGCTACGTGTGACCGTACCAGAGATATCTGCAGTATCTGCTCTACGTGTGAGCGTACCAGAGATATCTGCAGTATCTGCTCTACATGTGACCGTACCAGAAATATCTGCAATATCTGCTCTACGTGTGACTGTACCAGAGATATCTGCTGTATCTGCTCTACGTGTGACCGTACCAGAGATATCTGCAGTATCTGCTCTACGTGTGACTGTACCAGAAATATCTGCAGTATCTGCTCTACGTGTGACCGTACCAGAGATATCTGCAGTATCTGCTCTACGTGTGACTGTACCAGAGATATCTGCAGTATCTGCTCTACGTGTGACTGTACCAGAGATATCTGCAGTATCTGCTCTACGTGTGACTGTACCAGAGATATCCGCAGCATCTGCTCTACGTGTGACTGTACCAGAGATATCTGCAGTATCTGCTCTACGTGTGACTGTACCAGAGATATCTGCAGTATCTGCTCTACGTGTGACTGTACCAGAGATATCTGCAGTATCTGCTCTACGTGTGACTGTACCAGAGATATCTGCAGTGTCTGCTCTACGTGTGACTGTACCAGAAATATCTGCAGTATCTGCTCTACGTGTGACTGTACCAGAGATAGTTGCAGTATCTGCTCTACGTGTGACTGTACCAGAGATATCTGCAGTATCTGCTCTACGTGTGACTGTACCAGAGATATCTGCAGTATCTGCTCTACGTGTGACTGTACCAGAGATATCTGCAGTATCTGCTCTACATGTGACCGTACCAGAAATATCTGCAGTATCTGCTCTACGTGTGACTGTACCAGAGATATCTGCAGTGTCTGCTCTACGTGTGACTGTACCAGAAATATCTGCAGTATCTGCTCTACGTGTGACTGTACCAGAGATAGTTGCAGTATCTGCTCTACATGTGACCGTACCAGAGATATCTGCAGCATCTGTTCTACATGTGACCGTACCAGAAATATCTGCTCTACATGTGAGTGTACCTGAAATATCTGCAGCGTCTGCT
The DNA here is from genome assembly GCF_014858855.1 of Bufo gargarizans. Taxonomy (NCBI): domain Eukaryota; kingdom Metazoa; phylum Chordata; class Amphibia; order Anura; family Bufonidae; genus Bufo; species Bufo gargarizans. The sequence continues at coordinate 60,557,514 of NC_058083.1, read as the reverse complement.
CTACGTGTGACCATACCACAAAATATCTGCAGTATCTGTCCTACGTGTGACTGTACCAGAGATATCTGCAGTATCTGCTCTACGTGTGACTGTACCAGAGATATCTGCAGTATCTGCTCTACGTGTGACTGTACCAGAAATATCTGCTCTACATGTGAGTGTACCTGAAATATCTGCAGCGTCTGCTCTACGTGTAACCGTACCAGAAATGGCTGCAGCATCTACTCTACGTGTGACTGTACCAGAGATAATTGCAGTATCTGCTCTACATGTGACTGTACCAGAAATATCTGCTCTACATGTGAGTGTACCTGAAATATCTGCAGCGTCTGCTCTACGTGTGATCGTACCATAAATATCTGCAGCGTCTGCTCTACGTGTGGTCATCGTCATCATCTCCTGATCCGCAGATGTGCCGATCCTGTAAGATTCGGGATGATTCACATCCACACGTCTGAGGAGCAGCGTCGCCTCTCTGATTATTCCAGGGGTTTTACCAGATTCTATAAGGGGTTACCTGGTACATAATATTATTATGCTCTGTGAGCACCGCGGCCTCTTCCTTGCCCATGTGACATCATGCTTAAAGTCCGGAATATTTGGCTTGTGAGTGAAATTTCAGGATAAACTTAAATGCCCTCTAACCTTTACAGGTGAACTTAATGTGGCCTTCTCTAAACTTCCTAATGCATATGTCCAACTTTACAATGTTTTAGGACTTTTTGCCCAACTTTCTGTTGTCAAAATTCACAGCGGTTGTTTGCTCCATGAATTGCCCAATGCATTTCCTGGTTCAATTAGAATTGGTATTATACAGTCCTCCTCATCATGCTGCTTACATGGTGACATCATAAGACCAAGACGACACCTAACAATTGATCAGCAGTACCCCATCATTGCGAGGCTTCAAGCAGGATGTTCTCAGATGGAAGTGGCCACTGAGTTACAGTGTCACAAAGTGTCATCAGCAGGTTGTATCAGAGGTACAGAGACTGGGAGAGTCACAGAAAGGCAGAGAAGTGGACGTCCTTTGGCCACATGCCACACTGATGACGGCTTCATTGTGAACAAAGCCCTGGGGAACCGGATGATGAATGACTCACAACTCCAGGCACATTTAAGAGAGATGAGAGGCACCTAAGTGTCACGTCAGACCATTCGAAACTGTTTACCTCAGACTGAGTGATCTACGATCTAGACGGCCTGCACGGGTACCTGACCTCACCAACAGGCACAGGCGTCATCATCTTGCATAGGCCAGGGAGCATCTATGCTGGACGAGTGACCACTGGGCCTCAGTGCTGTTCACTGATGAAAGACCATTCACGCTGAGCAGAAATGATGCATGCCAACAATGTTTTAGACATCAAGGAGAGTGTTCTGCCTCAGCCACAGATGTGCCTTTGGTGGTGTTGGTGTCACAGTGTGGGCAGGTGTGTCTAGTCAATATATAACTGCCCTACACTGTGTGAATGGTCTAGTGAGAAAAACATCAATAATCCAGTCATTGTGCCTCTGCATGAACAACAAAGGCCAAATGTCATCTTCACGGAGGACAATGCTCCAGCTCATCGAGGTCCCAACATTAGGGAATGGCTGTTGGAGACCTCACATTGTATGTCGTACATTAAACCAGCTGTATTACAACCAGTGCTCCACGACAAAATGGAGGCTGTTGTGAAGGCCCTCATGGAGGCTAATCTGCAGCAACGCGAGGCTAATAAGCAGCAGCAGGAGACTAACCAGTTGCTGCTACAACACGTGATGGCTTTGCAGACAGCAGGAGCAACCCCGAGCATCCACAATGCCCGGAAAGCAGTCCGTGCCGCGATTCCTAAGATGACTCCTGCAGACGACATCGAAACCTACCTGGCAATGTATGAGAAACCGGCCATCAGAGAAAAGCTACCCCGTGACCAGTGGGTGGAGGTTGTCGCTCCGTTCCTGGTATCCGATTCCCAGCGGGTGTATTCTGACTTGCTGGACGATCAACCGGCCGACTACCAGAAAGTTAAGGATGAGATTCTGGCAAGACTGGGGGTAAATTTTTTGGTCCGGGCCCAGCGGGTGCATCAGTGGGGGTTCAACCCGGCTAAGCCTGCAAGACCCCAGTATTATAACTTACTTCACCTCTTGAAAAAATGGCTACAGCCTGACGTGCTGAGTCCCACTGTTATGCTGGATCGTCTGTTAGCCGATTTGTTCTGGAGGGCTTTGCCATACCCTCTCCAGCACTGGATTAGTCAGGTGTCTCATGGCAATGCCTTTGAGATGGTGGACCTGGTTGAACGCTATGAAGCTACCAGGAATCTAAAGGAGGATTCTGTCGGGAGGGGGGTTCACAAACCCTGGAAATCTCCACACCAGGCCCGGAGATTTGAGCCGATAAAACCCGCCCAGGATGTACCCACAGTGGACCTGGTTCCAATAGTCTGCTGGCAGTGTCAGGAGCCTGGCCATGTAAGGGCTGACTGTCCCCATCGGGTTGAACCCATGGACACTAACTATGGCTACCGTCAGTTGCTATATGCCAGAAGGCTGTGTGCAACAGGTACCCCAGAGTCTCTAGATCACTTGTGCCAGGTGGAAGTGGGAGACACTCTGGCCAAGGCTCTGCTGGACTCAGGGAGTCTGGTGACCCTGGTAAGGGCTACCCTGGTGCAGTCCACTGAGTATACTGACCGTAAAGTCGGGGTGATGTGCATCCACAAACACTTAAAAAACTACCCCACCGCGCTGGTGTCTCTAAGCACGGTGGCCGGTAGATGGACCTATGAGGTAGCTGTCACCACAAATCTACATTATGAACTCATAGGGAGAGACTTCCCAACACTGTGGCATGCTATGAGAGTGACTGATACCCATGAGACAGGGGTATCCCTAGCAGAGTGGCCCGGCTCAGGGGGGAGACCAAAACCCTGGGAACTTGAGACTGAAGGGCCAGCGGTAGGGGTGACTGCCACTTCGGTGGAAGAGGGGGAGACAACCCCACTAAGTGTGATGGTGGGAGACGTGGATGACTTGCCGCCGAGTCCTTAATTGGCAGACCTCAATGTCTCCGGGGATAATTTTCGCACCGCCCAACGTTGGGACCCAACCCTATCCCGCGCCTGGGAAAATTTATTAATAGTAGATGGTGAACCACAACAACCTGGGGCAGAGTCAGTGTTCCCCGTTTTGTGGTTCATCAAGATTGTATCGGGTAAACTAACTACGGAGTGAGCCAACTAAACAGTTGGTGGCCCCCAAGGCTTTTCGCAAGCTTGTGTTAGAGCTAGCCCACCAACACGTTTTCGGGGGTCACCTGGGACTGCAGAAAACTCAGGATCGTATTCTACAGCGGTTTTACTGGCCCAGCATATTCAAAGATGTGGAAGAGTTTTGTAAGTCTTGCCTGACCTGCCAGATAATTAGCCCCCAGCCACATTTCTGTAGTCCCCTAGTACCTCTCCCGATTATCGAAGTACCGTTCGACCGAATAGCTATGGACCTCATAGGCCTAGTACTAGAGTCCGCCAGAGGGCATCAACACATCTTAGTCATTCTAGACTAAGCCACTCGGCACCCGGAGGCATTGCCACTGCGACATACCTCAGCCAAACTCATAGCTAAGGAGTTAATGGAGACGTTTTCCCGAGTGGGACTACCTAAAGAGGTTTTGACCGACCAACGGACCCCATTTATGTCCAAGGTGATGAGGGAACTCTGTAAGTTGCTGCAGATTAAACTACGGGCGTCCATTTACCATCCACAAACGGACAGTCTGGTAGAAAGGTTTAACCAAACATTATAAAATATGTTGAAAAAGGTGGTGGCTAAAGATGGGAAGGACTGGGACCTCCTTCTGCCCTATCTCATGTTCGCAGTGCGAGAGGTACCCCAGGCCTCTACTGTGTTTTTCGCCCTTCGAACTGCTATATGGCAGACACCCTCGCGGTCTCTTGGACGTGGCCAAAGAGGTGTGGGAATAACAACCCACTCAACATGAAAGTGTCATTGAGTACGTTACCCAGATGTAAGATCGGATAGAGACAGTGTTGCCTCTTGTCAGGGAGCATATGGAGACAGCTCAGCGAGCCCAGAGTCGGGTCTATAATCAGCTGTCACGGCTGAGGATGGGGAAAACCCTCAGCCGTGCGATGACTGAAGATGTTAGTGGCTGCTCGGCCAGGACGACAGAATTAGGGAGCAGGTCACCTCCTAACACATCCCTAATCCGACCCTAACTCCTAGCTGCATGAGCCGACCTTGAAGGTAGGAGGGCCCATGCTCAGGAACCTCAGATCCCTACTCTCCCTCCGCCGATCCCTGAACTAGGAGCTGGGTAGACCACCTGTTCCTCCTGGATGCGGAGAAACAGGAGTCTAAAACTGGCCGAGCTGCAATGGGATGTAACCATAAACAGACTATGGATATGGCAGGAGAGTGAAAGACTTCCACCTCTACCTGCCACAGACACACTGACTGGATCCCTGGACACAAGTTCTGGCTGTCCACACAGCACACATAAACACACAGGGACCCAGAACCATAGCTGCAATAATAACAGACACCACAGACATAAACTTAACATCACATAAACATATAGTATCACAATTTTATGACCACAAGGGTGGCCCTCACTGGCAGATGGTATATGGGACCAGGAGAGTACCTCCAGCTTACTACAAGGCTGGAGTACCCCCCCAGAACTCAGGTCTCAACTGAGGTTAAATAGCCCATGTAGCCACACCCACACAGACACACCCAGTGCACACACACTAGGAAGGGAATTAACCCTTCACACACCAGAGAAGGGAAGACAGCAACTAAAAGGGGAATACACACAATAAACCCCGTGCACACCAGACAAGGAAAGTGCACACATAAACACACGTTGCCAAAGACAACCGCATGCATGGACAGCGAGCCGCCCAGCAACCAGCTCAGGCTGCTCCACTGCCCAACAACCACAAGTTGCCAGTGGCAACCACACGTGAGGCAAGATACTAGCCCTCACCTGTAGTTGACAACAATACCAGACCGCGGGCAAATGCATGTGGGTCCCAAGGAGTCACGACCATGACCATGGTCGTGACACTCCCACCCCTCAAAGCCCCCCCCACCAAAAAAAAAAGGAAACTGGTGCGGGACCAAACAAGGGGATAGGAGAAGGGGAATCAGTGTCCTAATATGCGCGTCTCCCCAGGACTGCTGCCGGCCCCTGGAGCAACACACAGGGACCAGTAGCCGACTGCCAGGCTCCGGAACAACACACAGGAACCGGAGACCAGCAAAGAAACAGCCCGGGCAGAGCGCACTGACACTGCGTCCACTCTCCACTCACGTCCCCACTCCAGTCGCTGCCAGCAGACACTCCTAACCAGCACGCAGCCGGAACACTAACGGAATGCTGGCAGTAGACGACCAGAGATAGGAACATGGAGAGGGACGAGGGATCACCAACACGGACACGGAAGGTAAGGTGGCCGGGAATAAGCCACCAACCGCGCCATTAACGGTGATCCCCAAAACGCTCTCCCTCCGGAGAACGCGCATGCAGGCCAAAAGCAGATGACGCTGCATGCTGCACCCTCTTCCGAAGGTGTGCAACCGCACACCAAACAAACAAGAGTGCAAATATAAAAATAAGGGGACGCCAAGACAGAACACAGTGAAGGGATGGCGGGGAAAAGCCACTCACCGGGGCGTCAGCGGCGAAACCCCCATAACGCTCTCCCTCCGGAGAAAGCGCATGCACCCCATCAGCAGATGGCGGTACATGCTGCACTCTCTTTCGAGGGACGGAAGATGTTAGTGGCTGCTCGGACAGGACGACAGAATTAGGGAGCAGGTCACCTCCTAACGCATCCCTAATCCGACCCTAACTCCTAGCTGCATGAGCCGACCTTGAAGGTAGGAGGGCCCATGCTCAGGAACCTCGGATCCCTACTCACCCTCCGCCGATCCCTGAACTAGGAGCTGGGTAGACCACCTGTTCCTCCTGGATGCGGAGAAACAGGAGTCTAAAACTGGCCGAGCTGCAATGGGATGTAACCATAAACAGACTATGGATATGGCAGGAGAGTGAAAGACTTCCACCTCTACCTGCCACAGACACACTGACTGGATCCCTGGACACAAGTGCTGGCTGTCCACACACAAACATAAAAGGACACAGCACACATAAACACACAGGGACCCAGAACCATAGCTGCAATAATAACAGACACCACATAGACATAAACTTAACATCACATAAACATATAGTATCACAATTTTATGACCACAAGGGTGGCCCTCACTGGCAGATTGTATATGGGACCAGGAGAGTTACAAGGCTGGAGTACCCCCCAGAACTCAGGTCTCAACTGAGGTTAAATAGCCCATGTAGCCACACCCACACAGACACACCCAGTGCACACACACTAGGAAGGGAATTAACCCTTCACACACCAGGGAAGGGAAGACAGCAACTAAAAGGGGAATACACACAATAAACCCTGTGCACACCAGACAAGGAAAGTGCACACATAAACACACGTTGCCAAAGACAACCGCCAGTGGCAACCACACGTGAGGCAAGATACTAGCCCTCACCTGTGGTTGACAACAATACCAGACCGCGGGCAAATGCATGCGGGTCCCAAGGAGTCACGACCATGACCATGGTCGTGACATCAGCAGGCTTGGGACCGGATCCTTAACCCGGGTAATCGGGTTTTGGTTCTGGTGCCGACCATGGACAGTACGTTCCTGGCTAGGTGGCAGGGGCCCTATGAGGTTCTCGAGAAAATTGAAGACATAAACTACAAGGTACACCAGCCAGGGCGACGAAAGCCGGAGCAGGTTTACCATGTGAATTTACTCAAACCGTGGAAATATAGGGAAACCTGTACAGAAGACAGCCCGTGGCCGGGTTTTCTAAGAGAAGAGGTACCGGCCCCTCTGTGAGATGCAAAAGAGGCGGCTGCCACAGTGAAAATTGCTGACAGCCTCTCCTCTAAACAGACTCAGGAGGCGAGGGAGTTTGTAAGTCAGAACATAGATGTGTTTTCGGACCTCCCTGGAAGCACTTTCATAATCCAGCATGACATTGTCACTGAGCCTCAGGAAAAAGTCAGATTAAAATCATACAGGGTACCCGAGGCTCTACGACAAGCCATATCGGAGGAGGTGCAGCTAATGTTGCAGCTAGACATAATTGAGGAGTCAAAAAGTGAGTGGGCCAGTCCTATAGTATTGATACCCAAGCCGGATGGGACGTTGCGGTTTTGTAACGACTTTCGAAAACTTACGAGGTTTTCAAGTTCGATGCGTATACCATGCCCTGGGTAGATGAGATTATCGAGAGGTTAGGACAAGCCCGGAATTTTTCTGTTTTGGACCTCACAAAAGGGTACTAGCAGGTGCCATTAACGTAGGCTGCCAAAGAGAAAACTGCCTTTGTCACCCCTGAGGGGCTGTATCAGTATAAGGTCTTACCCTTTGGTCTGCATGGTGCCCCCGCCACTTTTCAGCGACTAATGGACATTGTGCTTCGTCCACATCGTCGGTACGCTTCGGCTTACCTGGACGATATTGTAATCCACAGTACCGACTGGGAAAGTCACCTACCCAAAGTGCAGACTGTAATGGACTCCCTTCGGAAAGCTGGCCTAACCGCTAACCCAAAAAAATGCGCGATAGGGTTAGAAGAGACTAAGTACCTGGGGTATGTCATTGGGCGTGGAGTAATCAAACCCCAAGTGAACAAAATAGAGGCGATACAGAATTGGCCCTGACCTGTCATCACTAGGCAAGTAAAGTCGTTCCTGGGAATGGTGGGCTATTACATGAGGTTTGTTCCCCACTTTGCTACTCTAGCTGCGCCTTTGACAGGACTCTTAAAGGGACACAAGTCAACGATGGTTCACTGGGATGATCGGGCGGAAGAGGCTTTCTCCGCTTTGAAGTCGGCCCTGTGCAGGTTCCCGGTTTTGGTGACGCCCGACTACAAAAGGGAGTTTATAGTACAGACCGATGCCTCCGAAGTAGGCCTCGGTGCTGTACTGTCTCAGGAAGTCAACTGGGAGGAGCATCCCGTTGTCTTCCTCAGCTGTAAGCTCACCGCAGCTGAGACTCGGTATAGTATAGTGGAGAGAGAGTGCCTAGCGATCAAGTGGGCACTAGAATCTCTCCGCTAATATTTATTGGGGAGAAAATTTCACCTGGTGACCACTCCCCTCTCAAGTGGATGAGCCAGGCCAAGGACAGAAATTCCCAGGACACCCGATGGTTTCTCTCCCTACAAAACTTAAACTTTTCGGTGGAAGACAGGAAAGGCTGGTTGCAGGGAAACGCGGATGACCTGTCCCGGGTACACTGGAGTGGGTTCATCCCCTCAGGGTTGAACAAAAGGGGGGTGTATGTGACACAGTGAGAGGTTTGGTCTGGGAAAACAGGTATTTTCCTCCCAGCATGTGATGCTGGGCAAATTTACAGCAAGGTGAGTTCAAATACTGGACCAGAATTTAAGTGCCGGTCCGGGTTTTGGCAGCACCTGGCTGTCCTTAACCTTTTAAGGACACATGACGTACCGGTGCGTCATGATGTCCCGGTACTTAAGGACACATGTGTATTTCCGATCACTGCCGTGTGGCAGGCGGTGATCGGAACTGGGTGCCTGCTGAAATCAATCAGCAGGCACCCTGGGACAATGCCAAAGAAGGTCCTGTGACCCCACCGTATCAGCGATCGCTGCAAATCGCAGGTCAATTCAGAACTGCGGTTTTCAGCTCTGTCGGAAGTTTCTGATCCCCGCGGTCACTTCAAAATGACCTACATTTTCATTTTCAACCCCGGGCGGTGCTGGGGAGGCGGGCAGGCCGGCGCGCAGTCAACCCGCCCACCCCCTCTCATTTCCAGGATGGCTGAGCGGTTAGCAAGCAGAGTGTCAGCACATTGCTGACACTCTGCTTGAAACGGCTGACATCTGTGCTGTGATGTCATCTGTTTAACCCCTTCCATGCCGTGGGCCGTAGGGACCGCTGTATGGAAGGGCTTAACAGGGAGGGAGCTCCCTCCCTCTCCCATCAGGGGCTGTTGTGCCTTTTCAGCCCCCGATGACGCCTTCACAGGCTTCTGGCTTTCCATGGTGCTGAATCTGATCAGACTTCTGCTAAAGGCAGAAGTCTGATCAGACTAAGTGTAAAGTGAAAATACAGTACAGTACACTATATAGTGTACTGTACTGTATTATACAGACATAAGACCCACTGGATCTTCAAGAACCAAGAGGGTCTGGGTCAAAAAAAATAAAAAAATAAAGTAAAAATAAAAAACACATTTATCACTGATTTAAAATTAAATAAATAAAATGCACTACACATATTAGGTATCGCCACGTCCGTAATAACCTGATCTATAAAAATATCACATGACCTAACCCCTCAGGTAAATACCGTAAAAATAATAAAAATAAAAAAGGTGTAAAAAAAGCCATTTTTGTCACCTTACATCCCAAAAAGTGTAATAGCAAGTGATCAAAAAGTCATATGCACCCCCAAATAGTGCCAATTAAACCGTCATCTCATCCTGCAAAAATCATTCCCTACCCAAGATAATCGCCCAAAACCTGAAAAAACTATGGCTCTCGGACTATGGAGACACTAAAACATGATTTTTTTTGTTTCAAAAATGAAAATAATTGTGTAAAACGTAAATAAATAAAAAAAAGCTGACATATTAGGTATCGCCGCATCCCGTAATAACCTGCTCTATAAAAATTTCACATTATCTAACCCCTCTAAAAAAATAAAAAACGTGTAAAAAAAAGCCTTTTTTTTGTCACCTTACATCACAAAAAGTGTAATAGCAAGCGATCAAAAAGTCATACGCACCACAAAATAGTACCAATAAAACTGTCATCTCATCCTGCAAAAATCATACCCTACCTAAGATAATCACCAAAAACTTAAAAAACTATGGCTCTCGGACTATGGAGACACTAAAACATGATTTCTTTTGTTTCAAAAAAATAATTGTGTAAAACTTACATAAATAAAAAAAGTAGACATAATAGGTATCGCCGCATCCGTAATAACCTGCTCTATAAAATTACCACATGATCTAACGTGTCAGATGAATGTTGTAAATAACAAAAAATAAAAGTGGTGCCAAAACAGCTATTTCTTGTTACCTTGCCTCACAAAAAGTGTAATATAGAGCAACCAAAAATCATATGTACCCTAAAATAGTACCAACAAAACTTCCACCCTATCCCGTAGTTTCCAAAATGGGGTCACTTTTTTGGAGTTTCTACTCTAGGGGTGCATCAGGGGGGCTTCAAATGGGACATGGTGTCAAAAAAACAGTCCAGCAAAATTTGCCTTTCAAAAACTGCATGGCATTCCTTTCCTTCTGCGCCCTGCCGTGTGCCCGTACAGCAGTTTACGACCACATATGGGGTGTTTCTGTAAACTACAGAATCAGGGCCAGGAATATTAAGTTTTGTTTGGCTGTTAACCCTTGCTTTGCAACTGGAAAAAAATTATTAAAATGGAAAATCGGCCAAAAAGGTGAAATTTTGAAATGTTATGTCTATTTTCCATTAATTCTTGTGGAACACCTAAAGGGTTAACAAAGTTTGTAAAATCAGTTTTGAATACCTTGAGGGGTGTAGTTTGTAAAATGGGGTCATTTTTGGGTGGTTTCTATTATGTAAGCCTCACAAAGTGACTTCAGACCTTAACTAGTCCTGAAAAAGTGGATTTTAGAAATTTTCTGAAAAATTTCAAGATTTGCTTCTAAATAAATAAAATGTAATTCCCAAAATGATCCAAACATGAAGTAGACATATGGGGAATGTAAAGTAATAACTATTTTTTTAGGTATTATTATCTATTATAAAAGTAGAGAAATTGAAACTTGGAAATTTGAAATTTTTTCTAAATTTGGTATTTTTTTATAAATAAAAATGTTTTTTTTTTTTTACTCCATTTTACCAGTGTCATGAAGTACAATATGTGACGAAAGAACAATCTCAGAACGGCCTGGATTAGTAAAAGCGTTTTAAAGTTATTACCACATAAAGTGACACTGGTCAGATTTGCAAAAAATGTCCATTTCCATTTTTTGCAAATCTGACCAGTGTCACTTTAAGGCCTCATGCACACAACCGTATTTTTTTTGCGGTCCGCAAAAACGGGTTCCGTAGTTCCGTGATCCGTGTCCGTTTTTTGTTTCCGTGGGTCTTCCTTGATTTTTGGAGGATCCACGGACATGAAGGAAAAAGTCGTTTTTGGTGTCCGTCTGGCCGTGCGGAGCCAAACGGATCTGTCCTGACTTACAATGCAAGTCAATGGGGACGGATCCGTTTGACGTTGACACAATATGGTGCAATTGCAAACGGATCCGTCCCCCATTGACTTTCAATGTAAAGTCAGGGTATATTTTAACTTGAAGCGTCCCCATTACCATGGGAACGCCTCTATGTTAGAATATACCATCGGATTTGAGTTAGATCGTGATAACTCAGATCCGACAGTATATTCTAACACAGAAGCATTCCCATGGTGATGGGAACGCTTCAAGTTAGAATATACTAAGAACTGTGTACATGACGACCCCTGCTGCCTGGCAGCACCCGATCTCTTACAGAGGGCTGTGATCCGCACAATTAACCCCTCAGGTGCCGCATGGCACAAATGGTTTATTTAGCAGTTTTTATTTTATATGGTGTTCATCTGAGGGGTTAGGTCATGTGATATGTTTATAGAGCCTGTCGATACGGACGCGGTAATACCTAATATGTATACTTTTTTTTCCCCCCAATTTTATACCAATTTTTTTTTAACTTTATTTTGGGAAAATTACGTTTTTGTTTATTTTTACTTGAAACTTTTAATTTTTTGGGGAAAACTTTATTTAATCAACTTTTTTTTACTTAATTTTTTGTCCCACTTAGTTCGTAGTATATTCTAACTTGAAGCGTCCCCATCACTATGGGAATGCCTCTGTGTTAGATTATACTGTCGGATCTGAGTTTTCACGAAGTGAAAATTCAGATCTGAAAAAGCTTTTATGCAGAGGGATCTGTGATCCGTTTGTGTGAAAGTAGTCTACGGACACTGATCACGGACGCGGATGAAAATCTTGTGTGCATCCGTGTTTTTTCACGGACCCATTGACAAACCGTTGTCTGTCAAAAAAATAGGACAGGTCATATTTTTTTGACGGACAGAAAACACGGATCACGGACGCGGATGGTCAATGGGTCCGCAGAAAATCACGGAAAACAGAACAACGGACACGGATGCACACAACGGTCGTGTGCATGAGGCCTAAGTGCTGATAACTTTAAAACGCTTTGACTTATCCAGGCCATTCTGAGATTGTTCTTTGGTCACATATTGCACTTCATGACACTGGTAAAATGAAGTAAAAAAAATTCATTTTTATTTATAAAAAAAATACAAAATTTACCCAATTTTTTTTTAAATTGCAAATTTCCAAGTTTCTATTTCTCTACTTCTATAATACATAATAATACCTCCAAACATAGTTATTACTTTACATTCCCCATATGTCTTCTTCATGTTTGGATCATTTTGGAAATTATATTTTATTTTTTGGGGAAGTTACAAGGCTTAGAAGTTTAGAAGCAAATCTTGAAATTTTTCAGAAATTTTCAAAAACCCAATTTTTAGGGACCAGTTCAGGTCTGAAGTCACTTTGCGAAGCTTACATAATAGAAAACACAAAAAAATTACCCCATTCTCTAAACTACACCCCTCAAGGTATTCAAAACTGATTTTACAAACTTTGTTAACCCTTTAGGTGTTACACAAGAATTAATGGAAAATAGAGATACAATTTCAAAATTTCACTTTTTTGGCAGATTTTCCATTTTAATAATTTTTTTCCGGTTACAAAGCAAGGGTTAACGGCCAAACCAAACTCAATATTTATGGCCCTGATTCTGTAGTTTTACAGAAACACCCCATATATGTGGTCGTAAACAGCTGTACGGGGACACGGCAGGGCGCAGAAGGAAAGGAATGCCATACGGTTTTTGGAAGGCAGATTTTGCTGGACTGGTTTTTTCGACACCATGTCCCATTTGAAGCCCCCCTGATGCACCCCTAGAGTAGAAACTCCAAAAAAGTGACCCCATTTTAGAAACTACAGGATAGGGTGGCAGTATTGTTGGTACTAGTTTAGGGTACATATGATTTTTGGTTGCTCTATATTACACTTTTTGTGAGGCAAGATAACAAGAAATAGCTGTTTTGGCACCGTTTTAATTTTTTGTTATTTACAACATTCATTTGACAGGTTAGATCATGTGATATTTTTATAGACCAGGTTGTCACGGATGCGGCGATACCTAATATGTATAGTTTTTTTATTTATGTAAGTTTTACACAATGATTTCATTTTTGAAGCAAAAAAAATCATGTTTTAGTGTTTCCATATTCTGAGAGCCATAATTTTTTCAGTTTTTGGGCGATTACCTTGGGTAGGGTATGATTTTTGCGGGATGAGATGACGGTTTTATTGGCACTATTTTGGGGTGCATGTGACTTTTTGATCGCTTGCTATTGCACTTTTTGTGATGTAATGTGACAAAAAATGGTTTATTTAGCACAGTTTTTATTTAAATTTTTTTACGGTGTTCATCTGAGAGGTTAGGTCATGTGATATTTTTATAGAGCAGGTCGATACGTACGCGGCGATACCTAATATGTAAGTTTTACACAATAACAGCTTTTTTCAAACCAAAAAAATGATGTTTTAGTGTTTCCATATTCTGAGCCATAGTTTTTTTTGGGGCGATTGTCTCAGGTAGGGGCTCATTTTTTTTGCGGGATGAGGTGACGGTTAGATTGGTACTATTTTGGTGGGCAAACTTTTTGTGATGTAAGGTGACAAAAAGATGGTTTATTTAGCAGTTTTTATTTTATATGGTGTTCATCTGAGGGGTTAGGTCATGTGATATGTTTATAGAGCCTGTCGATACGGACGCGGTAATACCTAATATGTATACTTTTTTTCCCCCCAATTTTTTTTTTTACTTTATTTTGGGAAAATTACGTTTTTGTTTATTTTTACTTGAAACTTTAAATTTTTGGGGGGAAAACTTTATTTTATCAACTTTTTTTTTACTTAATTTTTTGTCCCACTTTGGGACTTGAACTTTTGGGGGTATATTCCTTTACAATGCATTCCAATACTTCTGTATTGGAATGCATTGGCTGTATGAGTAATACAATGTGTATTACTCATACAGCTTCCGGGGCCTGTGAGATCCAGGGGGCTGGATCTCACAGGCTCTTCACCAGAAGGCAGCGCAGATGCCTCAGCAAGGCATCGTGCTGCCCTCCACGCCATAGGGTCCCCCCCACAGCCCCATGGGGACCCGATGGCCACACCAGGTAATAGCCGCAAACCGCAGGTCTGAATTGACCTGCGGTTTGCGGCGATCGCCGACACAGGGGGGTCACGAGACCCCCCCCGCGCGCATTTAGCCGAGGTACCTGCTCAATGACTTGAGCAGGAACCTTGTTCCGATCACCGCCCACCGTGTGGCGGTGATCAGAATGACACATGACGTAACGGTACGTCATGTGTCCTTAAGGGGTTAAGGTGAAAATGAGCCCGGTCCATAAGGGGTTAAATAGGCAGCTGGGCTCAGAAGTCAGGTCTCTGTGTTGGGATCTGGGAGCCTTGTGTCTGGATAAAGGCTTGCTACCTATTTGGTGTGAAAACAGGTTGGTGCTGCTATTGCAGAATTGCCGCATGGTGTGAATTACCACCAACACCGCAAGGTGACTTTTTGCTTGTTTTGTCACTTGCCTAAAGGCCTCATGCACACGACCGTTGTTGTGTTCCATGTCCGTTGTTCCGTTTTCTGGGATTTTCTGCAGACCCATTGACTTTCAATGGGTCCGTTGAAAACGCGGCTAATGCACCGTTTGTCATCCGCGTCCGTGATCCGTGTTTCCAGTCCGTTAAAAAAAATAAGACCTCTCCTATTTTTTTCACAGACAATGGTTCACGGACCCATTCAAGTCAATGGGTCCGCAAAAACAACAGATGTACAACGGAAGACATCCGTATGTCATCCGCATCTGCATTTTTTGACCTTTGACTTTAAAAAATAAATAAATACAGGAAGTAAAAGCTCCCAGAGTTTTGGACAGTGAGGAACACCTGCCACAGTTTGCCTTGTGCTTTTGGCTGTCTGCAAACCATCCACAGATGCCACGTTGGAATGTGGACAAGTTAATCACATTGGTGGCGGAGCGTCCCGAGCTGTGGGACAGCCGCAACAATATATACCACGATCGGGTGAGGAAGGATGCATCGTGGGAGCATGTGGCCCTCGGAATGGGAAAAAGCAGATAGCAGAGGTCGGGATGATTTAGGTAAGTGCAAGCTATGTCGTTGTTGTGTCCTGCCCCTGTGTTGTCCCTAATTTTTTTACAACTGCTATATTCAGGTCATTATCATTTCGCTTTTGTGGGCAGCGTTAATTATGTACTGGCCTGTGACTATTTTGATCCTTCAAATTTATTCAAACACCATCATATTTTAATGGATGTCTTGACTTTAGCTACAGCACATATTAGTAATGTCTACCCAGCATGAGCACATTATAGTTTTGGTTACATATGGCCCTGTTGTAATCGTTATTCCAACATCTGTCTCCTTTCCATATAAAGTATTATTAGTAAAAGGCCTCGAATAAATCATCTCCTCCTTCATGCAATTATTGTACCTTGGATCCGCTGCTTCACACGAGTACCAAAAAGTACTGTCCGACATTGGTCTGCTATGTAATTATGTTTTCGTTGGATGCTCATGTACGTTTTGAAACACCGCAGATACCCACATCTGGCCTACTGTACCATGTTCTGTGCATTCTCACCTTTTACCATTGTTTTGATAATTTTTTGGTTTCGTTGTCATATTTTAAGATTATTTGTTTATAGATTGTTGTTCTAATTGATGCAATTTTAAATTTTTATGTCATGTTTGCTCTTTTCAAACTCAAGAAGACCAAAACCTGCTGGAACAGCTGCCGGGACCGGTTTAGGCGGGAGCTAACTGAAAAGGGCCGCAGTGGGGCTGGTGGTCTCCGTAAAAGGCCTTATATCTACACTGACCAATTGCAGTTTCTACGCCCCCCGTCATGGACTTGAGGCCGTAAGTTTTTTCTAAACATAAACTAGTCTTTGGAACCGTATATGTCATTGGCCAGTACCATAATATAGCAGACCCTTCTTCCGGGTTTGGTGTGCAATATATGATGGCGTTGGCCAATTACAAATGCTTTATTTGAGTCACCAGATCCATAGTTCTCCCCAGGGGCGTAGCTATAGGGGGTGCAGAGGTAGCAGTCGCTACCGGGCCCAGGAGCCTGAGGGGGCCCAAAGTCCCTTGTGCCAGATAAGAGGACACTGGTATTATAAAAAGTACATGCTGGTCAAGTTACACCTTTGGCTGAAGGGAAGGGGTTAGGTCAAGAATTTGGATTGAAGGCTGTGTTTCCATGTCCCTTGCCACAAAGTAGGGGGCCCAAGCTGAACTCTTGCACCAGGGCTCATGAGCTTTTAGCTACGCCCCTGGTTCTCTCCTTTTTATAGGCGCTTTTTCATAATCTGGGTGACTAATTGTTGTCACTCCCGAAGTTTTTTTCAGCACAGACTCGTGTTGGCACCTTTTTGTTAGTTTTTTTCCAAAGGTGTGGCTTTTAAGACAGTTGAAGGGGACAATCGCTTGATGTGTTTCCAAGTTGGAGTAAACACATGCTATTTTAAATGTTTTTTGTGTGTTTACCGCCTTTGACCTATTTTCAGTATTGTACTCTATAACCCGCATGAGCAAAAATAAAATTAAAATTTTAATATGCTTACTGTCAAGCAATACAAATCTCCTTCGCCGTTTATATAGACAAGGGATGCTCACCCTGCGGCCCTCCAGCTGTTTGAAAAGTACAACTCTCACTATGACCTTCTGTAGGCTTATAGATGTAGGCTGTATGAGAATGATGGGAGTTGGAGTTTAGCAAATAGCTGGAGGGCCGCAGGTTGAGCAGGGCTGATATAGAAGGTCAGAATATCAGCACTTGGTTAGCTCCGGAATGTGTGTGAATGTTTTTGTGCTGGACAGCTCAAAACAACCAGCTATTTTGAAATATGTTTTGGCCTATAACAAAGCCACAGTCCTTCAAAGGTTGGATTCTGTAATGTGTCTTTAAATGTTTATGGAAAACCTGAAGATTTATTAAACGTATGTGATCTATCTCAGCTCGCCTTATTGTACACATTCAGCACTATGTTTCCTATAATGCTTTTGGTGTTTTATAATGTAATTTTGCCATAATGTAATATATGTTTTCATGTCATTTATCTTTACAGGACTGTGGACAGTCTGGATGACCCCGAGGATTCTGACTTGGGAGGGGAGGAAACGCCAGCAGTCTTTTCACCTGCTTCATCTCCTGCACCAACACTGGCTGAGGAGCCAATCCCACAGCCATGAGAATGTGCTGCCATTTCAGAAGGGAGCCCACAAGAAACACACCAGCCTCAGCCCAGGCGAAGAAGGAGGAATGTCCGTCAGTCTTCCTCTGGGCAAGATACTCGGGAAATGATAGATGCCCGAGTAATCGATTTCCTTTCCCAGAGGAGGAGTGACGGACAAGAGGAATGTGTTTTAAGGGGTCTGGGGCCATTACTCTGCCGGGTCCCTACGGAGAGGCATAATATGTGTGTCGCCTCATTAGTAGTTGTGATTGAGATGTATGCCTCCCACTACCAGGGAGACATACACTCACACATTACTGAGCTATGGCATAAATTAATGAGGCTATCCGATCAGCAGCCCAAAATGTACCCGCATCCTTCCCAGCCACCACAAGTGACACCTTTCCATTGCCAACAAACCTGCAGGTTCCCAGAACCAAACCCACCCCTTGGCCAGCAGAGTAATCAGGGCAGTTATGGTACATGGGCACCACATCCTGGCCAGGTTCGCCCGGGATCCGCAACATGGGCCCCAGATCCTGCCCACGTCAGCCATCTGGGCCTGATCCTGCCCACGTCCAATCAGGTTCCTCATCTGGGCCTGATCCTGCCCATGTTCCTCATCTGGCCCTGATCCTGCCCATGTCCGTCCAGGTTCCTCATCTGAGCCTCATCCTGCCCATGTCAGCCATCTGGGCCTCATCCTGGCCACGTCCACCCAGATTCCTCATCTGGCCCTGATCCTGGCCATGTCCGCCCACGTCAGCCATCTGGACCTCATCCTGGCCACGTCCGCCCAGGTCAATTATATGGCCCTGATCCTGCCCATGTCCAACCAGGTCAATCATATGGGCCTGATCCTGGGCAGGTTCGCCAAGGTTATTCATATGGGCAAGGATCCTTCACAACAGACCTTTTTGACTTTATTTAATGTTATTTGTATTTATGTTGTCTAGGCAGGGATTGTCTTTGTATTTTGTTTGGGGGGGCAAGGGTTTCAGTAAATACTTTATTGGAAAAAATCAAATTACATTGAACAGGTAAACACATTTCAACATGATAACATAGACACACACAATACTCCTAGTACTATCACTTTAATGATCACTACACTTACTTAATTATCAATATTTAAATTAGGTATTAGAAGGTTTTTAGGACCATAGATCAACTAGATTATTGATTTTTAATACAGTCAACTTTTAAAAGCATCTTTATAATTTATATTTAATGTCAATATTTTTATGGCCCAAAACCTCAGCCCGCAAGCCCGCGTCAAGGGTCCTCATTCTCTTGCGAGTCCCTACACTCAACTACAACATAAATTTCATATTCTATCTGCAAAAATAATTAAAAAAATAATGAGAACAGAATAAATCAAACACTGCCACGAATAGCGTCCATCTGCCACGGCACGGACCCCTCTGGGCTGAAAAAGTAGTCTGTATAGAGTTCCCGAACTGCAATGCCTGCAGTCCCAGGTCGTCTATGCAGGGTCCTATCCAAACCCAAAACTGATGATGTAGGAAATTCTTCCATGTCAACAGAAGCGGAAGCCTCGTGAATCCTGGTGAAGTTGTGTAGAACAACACAAGCTTGAATCACCAGGGTAGCATTCTCCGGATCCATTTGTATGGATGACAAAAACACCCTCCACTTGCTAGAGAGTATTCCGAATGCGCACTCAACATACCGACGGGCACGAGTCAACCGGTAGTTGAAAATACGCCTCCTGAGATCCAAACCACGCTTTGGGAAGGGTCGCATAACATGGTGAGTCAATGCAAACCCTTTATCCGCCACGATCACAAATGGAGCCGGTGGACCTGCATATCCGGGCAGTCTTCTGAACTCGGGCAGGGCAAGCAGGTTGGCACGAAGCCGCTCACCCATTCTAGAAGCACTAAAGACGCGAGCATCTGCAGTGCTTCCATAGGCCCCGATATCAACCATTATAAACCGGTAGTTACTGTCAGCAACAGCAATGAGCACTACCGAAAAGTATTGCTTAGAATTGAAGAATCGGGACCCTGAGTGAGGAGGCTTCTTCACACGAATGTGCTTGCCGTCCATTGCCCCTATGCAGTTTGGAAACTGTGCAGCAAAATTGAAGCCCTCAGCGATTCGAAACCAATCGTCCGCCTTGGGCTGTGGCATCACTGTCTCTCGGAGTTGCCGCCAAATGACATGGCAAGTGTGACGCACAATCCGAGAAATCGTCGAGGTTCCCAAAAGAAACTCAAAATGCAGGGATGCAAATGAGTTCCCAGTTGCCAGGAATCTGTAGACAAAAACAAAAGAGGTGACATCATCAATTTGGCCAAAATGAGTCACATCATGAACATGGTTCATATAATGGTTGTAAGTAGACATATGTTACACATTCTATGTCCATTTTGTAGACTATCATTTTATCCACAAAATCGTTCAACATCCGATAAATACTTTCAACAATCGGGGTGTGGGCCCAACGCCTACAAGATATGTTACGCCTATTGTGGTGACGCCATTTCCATGCTGAATGTATGGGAAACGTAGAATAATGTGACCCCTCAGCAGATGATGGCGTTGGCATACACCAAACTTAAAAGCTATAAATACAGGACTACCGTTCATCTTTGCATGTTATTTGTCTGGGAAACAGAAATAAAGGAAATTGACAATGGCAGAAATAAAGAAGGGCCAAAAACTGGTAACTAGAGCTAACGTTGTGTCTAAGAACAGCCAGTTTAAGAACCATGGTACTCACAGGATAAGCAGTACACATTACTGTGAAAAAATAAATCACTACATATAGCGTACCTCGTGACCATGAGCCTTTCCTCAGGAGTAATGCTGCGCCTCATATTGGTGTCCATGAAGGTAAGGACAGTACGTAGAGACGACAGCAAGCGATCAAAGGTAGACACTGACATCCGACAGAACGCAAAGAACTTCTCTGGATGCTGGCGAAGATCTGCGTAGAGGGTATGGAAGTGTCCTTTCCTGTACCGTTGGGAAACAATGGGATGGACCCAAAATCTCCTCCTTCTACTCGGTTCATGATCCAAAGGAATGGACCGCTGTCCCCATCGCCGAGAAATAAGCCAGTGCAGTAGGACCTCATCCTCTGAGTCATCCGCCATGGTGAAACCAAGACGCAAACTGAGAAGCAAAGATCAACAAAGCCAAGGAATCAAATTAAACTCTGTACCCTGGAAACACTGCAGAAAATGGCCACCAAACACTGAAATGACCAGCAAATATACCTGTATCCTGGGTGTGGATGGTAAAATTACACAATTTCCTGCTTCCGTTTTTTTTTGCGGTCAGCAAAAAAAACGAAGACACACGGAAACAAAAAATGGAACAACGGATCCGCAATTTGTGGACCGCAAAAAAACGGGAAAACACACGGAAACACAAAGGAAAATAAAAACGGAGCAACGGATCCGCAATTTGCGGACCGCAAAACACATACGGTCGTGTGCATGACGCCAAAGTGTGAATAAAACACTGAACTGTTTGATCCAAAAAACTTGTTGTTGCCGCTATACTGCGTCCGCTAATCCTGTCTACCAGAGCGAGTCCCCACAATATACAGTACAGACCAAAAGTTTGGACACAGCTTCTCATTCAAAGAGTTTTCTTTATCTTCATGACTATGACAATTGTAGATTCACACTGAAGGCATCAAAACTATGAATTATCACATGTGGAATTATATACGTAACAAAAAAGTGTGAAACAACTGAAAATATGTCATATTCTAGGTTCTTCAAAGTAGCCACCTTTTGCTTTGATTACTGCTTTGCACACTCTTGGCATTCTCTTGATGAGCTTCAAGAGGTAGTCACCTGAAATGGTCTTCCAACAGTCTTGAAGGAGTTCTCAGAGATGCTTAGCACTTGTTGGCCCTTTTGCATTCACTCTGCGGTCCAGCTCACCCCAAACCATCTCGATTGGGTTCAGGTCCGGTGACTGTGGAGGCCAGGTCATCTGGCGCAGCACCCCATCACTCTCCTTCATGGTCAAATAGCCCTTACACAGCCTGGAGGTGTGTTTGGGGTCATTGTCCTGTTGAAAAATAAATGATGGTCCAACTAAACGCAAACCGGATGGAATAGCATGCCGCCTGCAAGATGCTGTGGTAGCCATGCTGGTTCAGTATGCCTTCAATTTTGAATAAATCCCCAACAGTGTCACCAGCAAAGCACCCCCACACCATCACACCTCCTCCTCCATGCTTCACGGTGGGAACCAGGCATGTAGAGTCCATCCGTTCACCTTTTCTGCAGTCGCACAAAGACACGGTGGTTGGAACCAAAGATCTCAAATGTGGACTCATCAGACCAAAGCACAGATTTCCACTGGTCTAATGTCCATTCCTTGTGTTCTTTAGCCCAAACAAGTCTCTTCTGCTTGTTGCCTGTCCTTAGCAGTGGTTTCCTAGCAGATCTTCTACCATGAAGGCCTGATTCACACAGTCTCCTCCTAACAGTTGTTCTAGAGATGTGTCTGCTGCTAGAACTCTGTGTGGCATTGACCTGGTCTCTAATCTGAGCTGCTGTTAACCTGCGATTTCTGAGGCTGGTGACTCGGGTGAACTTCTCCTCCGCAGCAGAGGTGACTCTTGGTCTTCCTTTCCTGGGGCGGTCCGCATGTGAGCCAGTTTCTTTGTAGCTCTTGATGGTTTTTGTGACTGCACTTGGGGACACTTTCAAAGTTTTCCCAATTTTTCGGACTGACTGACTGACCTTCATTTCTTAAAGTAATGATGGCCACTAGTTTTTCTTTACTTAGCTGCTTTTTTCTTGCCATAATACAAATTCTAACAGTCTATTCAGTAGGACTATCAGCTGTGTATCCACCTGACTTCTCCACAACGCAACTGATGGTCCCAACCCCATTTATAAGGCAAGAAATCCCACTTATTACACCTGACAGGGCACACCTGTGAAGTGAAGACCATTTCAGGTGACTACCTCCTGAAGCTCATCAAGAGAATGCCAAGAGTGTGCAAAGCAGTAATCAAAGCAAAAGGTGGCTACTGTGAAGAACCTAGAATATGACATATTTTCAGTTGTTTTACACTTTTTTGTTATGTATATAATTCCACATGTGTTAATTCATAGTTTTGATGCCTTCAGTGTGAATCTACAATTGTCATAGTCATGAAAATAAAGAAAACTCTTTGAATGAGAAGGTGTGTCCAAACTTTTGGTCTGTACTGTATATATATATCCTCTGTATACGGGGCCGGTGTGAATGTATCCTGGGGCCACAGCCAGCGAGGGCTGTATATATATATATATATATCCTCTGTATACAGGGGCCGGTGTGAATGTATCCTGGGGCCACAGCCAGCGAGGGCTGTATATATATATCCTCTGTATACAGGGGCCGGTGTGAATGTATCCTGGGGCCACAGCCAGCGAGGGCTGTATATATATATAGATCCTCTGTATACAGGGGCCGGTGTGAATGTATCCTGGGGCCACAGACAGCGAGGGCTGTATATATATATATCCTCTGTATACAGGGGCCGGTGTGAATGTATCCTGGGGCCACAGTCAGCGAGGGCTGTATATATATATATCCTCTGTATACAGGGGCCGGTGTGAATGTATCCTGGGGCCACAGTCAGCGAGGGCTGTATATATATATATCCTCTGTATACAGGGGCCGGTGTGAATGTATCCTGGGGCCACAGTCAGCGAGGGCTGTATATATATATATCCTCTGTATACAGGGGACGGTGTGAATGTATCCTGGGGCCACAGTCAGCGAGGGCTGTATATATATATCCTCTGTATACAGGGAACACACAGCAGTGACCGGGCAGAGATCAGCGCTGCACACCCACTTCCGGTGTCTCCGCTCAGAACCCGCCGTCTACCTGCTGCTCCAGCTGCACCGCCTCTGATAAAGCCTCGGACTGCTCAGCTCCGCCCCCTCATGTCACATGACTGTAGTGTCATCCCAGGTCCTTCGCCACCATCAGGCTCCACTGCTCAGCTCCGCCCCTTAATCATATGACTGGGTTGTCATCCCAGGTCCTTCACCACCTTATTACTCAGCTCCGCCCCCTTATATCACATGATATTGACATCATCACAGGTCCTTCACCACCTCATTACTATACGCTGCCCCCTTATAATCACATGATGTAGACGTCATCATAGGTCCTTCACTCCACCACTTTTCTCCATTTATATACTCCTGCCCCTTCTGCTTTGATCACATGATGATGATGTCATCACAGGTCCTTCACTCCACCACTTTTCTCCACTTATATGCTCCAGCCCCTTCTGGGCTGATCACATGATGATGACGTCATCACAGGTCCTTCAGCTCATCTTTCTGTCCATGGAGGAGTGAGAGTTCTGAGGAGCAGTCAGGATGGAGGATCCCCTCACATCAACAGGTAAGAGGAGACACATTGTGTAGATGGATGTGTTCACAGTCACTATGCTTATTGGTGAAGTCTTAAAGGGGTTGTCAGTGACTCCGCCCACACCTGGCTGTTCCTCTTACCTGCTCCCCTCCCCCTGGTTCCCTCTTTGTTTCTGGTCTCCACATATAAACGTCTGTCACGGATCCGGGAAATATGATTCCCACTGCTGGCCGGACTCACCGCGGGGTCTGCAGGAAAGGTCCCCGGGAAGAACGACCCCTTAAAGGGGAGGCCCCATTATAAAGACTTCTCCCTCTACACAGGAGATAAGCGTCTCCTCAGTGGAGGTCTGACTGCTGGGGCCCCGACAATAACCAGAGCAGGGGCCCCGTGGTCACATGTGCTGCCACTCTATTCACCTCTATGGGACTGTTAGAGATAATGAGTGACTCCCAGGGCCCTCGCTGATCGACTGAAGGGGCCACAGCACTCGGGTGATTACTGCAGCCTCGGCTGATCGGCGGGTGTCAGGTGTCAGACCCCCTCCTCCATCTGATATCAGTGGCATCCATATCTGTAGCCTGGAGCGGAGTAACCCTAACCGGGGAGGAGAAGGTGAGGGCTGGTGGTGCAGATGGAGCAGCCTGTGGTGCAGGAGAAGGTGAGGGCTGGTGGAGCAGATGGAGCAGCCTGTGGTGCAGGAGAAGGTGAGGGCTGGTGGTGCAGATGGAGCAGCCTGTGGTGCAGGAGAAGGTGAGGACTGGTGGTGCAGATGGAGCAGCCTGTGGTGCAGGAGAAGGTGAGGGCTGGTGGTGCAGATGGAGCAGCCTGTGGTGCAGGAGAAGGTGAGGGCTGGTGGTGCAGATGGAGCAGCCTGTGGTGCAGGAGAAGGTGAGGGCTGGTGGTGCAGATGGAGCAGCCTGTGGTGCAGGAGAAGGTGAGGGCTGGTGGAGCAGATGGAGCAGCCTGTGGTGCAGGAGAAGGTGAGGACTGGTGGTGCAGATGGAGCAGCCTGTGGTGCAGGAGAAGGTGAGGGCTGGTGGTGCAGATGGAGCAGCCTGTGGAGCAGGAGAAGGTGAGGACTGGTGGTGCAGATGGAGCAGCCTGTGGTCAGGATAAGGTGAGGGCTGGTGGTGCAGATGGAGCAGCCTGTGGTTCAGGAGAAGGTGAGGGCTGGTGGTGCAGATGGAGCAGCCTGTGGTGCAGGAGAAGGTGAGGGCTGGTGGTGGAGATGGAGCAGCCTGTGGGGCAGGAGAAGGTGAGGGCTGGTGGTGCAGATGGAGCAGCCTGTGGTGCAGGAGAAGGTGAGGGCTTTGAGTGCAGATGGAGCAGCCTGTGGTGCAGGAGTAGGGGTCTGCAGTATAAGTACTGGGCCTTTGGGGCTTAGTCCTCCATTGTCAGATTAGTCTGGTGGTCTGGATAACATTACTTAGTTTCCGCCTCTCGGTCCACCACTACCCGGATTACTGGACATCCGGAGGAGGAAGAAAGATCAGTAATAAAATTAATTCCATGTTGCCTTGAAGCTTCAGGTAGAGGCAGAAGTCGGGCGGCTGTTTTTTGTCTGGACAATTTGTTTTGGGCACAGTTCACACAAGCAGATACAAAGTCTTCCACATCTTGATGAATGAATGGCCACCAATAATGTCTGGAGATAAATCCTATGGTTTTACAAACCCCTGGATCTCTTGCCAATTTGGATTTATGCCCCGGGCCATCTGCCCAGTGGAACGTAAGTCTTTCCAGGACGGATATCTTTAATTTGAATTGGACCAATGGAGACCATACACAGTGATTGAGCTCCTCCTGGTCAGAAGAATCAAAATATCTGGATGGGACATCTGCCCTATCATTCCTGTCAGCAGGGCCGAAATGTAACTGAAAAAACAAAGACCAACGTGCCTGATGGGGATAGAATCTCTGAGATGACTGAAGATATGTCACATTTTTTATAGTTGGTGTAAATGATGATGGTGATTATCACCTTCAAGCAGATGACGCCACTCCTCCACATCTAGCTTTATGGCCAGCAGCTCCCTGTCTCCTATTGACTAATTTTGTTCGGCTGCGCAGAAGGATTTGGAAAAACCCCACAAGTGACCATTTTGCCAGCAATGGCTTTCTGAGTGCGTACAGGCCTGGCTCCAGTGGAGGACACGTCCACTTCTAAGAAGACAATGAGGGGCAGGAGCTGCAGCAAAAGCCTGTTTATGATTCTGCTTCAGTAGTTCTTTTTCTGGGATTCATTACTTTCAGCGTCAAGTCAGAAATGATCGTAAGTAGAGAAGTGGGGAAGGAATTGTCTGTAGGAATTCATGAATCCAAGAAAGCGTTGAATAGCCCAAAGGCCCTTGGGTCCTGGCCAATTCAGTACTGCAGATAATTTTTCAGGGTCCATCTGTACCACTTGGTCGGAAATAATATACCCCAGAAATAGGAGAGACCTTTTCTCAAAGACACACTTCTCCAGTTTGGCATACAGGCGGTTTTCTCTTAATCTCTGGAGCACCATGACTTGTGATGTGTCTTCCAGATAGACGCTGATACAAGAATACAGGAGGTCCTGGAAAATATCATTTACGAATTCCTGGGGCCGGAGCATTGCTGAGCTGTAGTGAGGTAATCAGGTTCTCGCAATGACCATTACGAGTATTGTCGCTCTCCGTATAAGATTGTAAGCGACGTGTAGATCCAGCGTCAGGAAGATCTTGGCCCCACGCAGGCGATCAGAGAGTTCTGGGATTAACAGTAGACAGTGTCTATTCTATTCTTTTCAAACTTTTTCTTAATTTTCAAATACAGATTAGAGATCCAAGATAGCCTTAACTTGCAGAATTTCTCTATCCTCCAATGTTCCCAGTGCGCCATTTCCTCCATCCTCTAAATTTGGTCAAATCATTCCGTTAGGGGGATGATACTAGTCTGATGCCAGTGTTTGGAGATGAGAAGACGGCAGCTGCCAGTAAATGCTTAACTATAGTCACATTTGCTTGGGAAAAGGAGCAAATTTAGCTGACTTGATTCAAATGTGAACGACAACTTGCAAATGGAGTTAGTGGCATTGTAGACCTCTCACCAAAAGGACTGAACAGTAGGGCATGACCACCACACGTATCTGGGTAGGAGGAATCAAATTCAGAGATTTTACTCAGAGTAAGGTGGCACCTGAGAAGGATTTTGCAGCCAATTCTCTCTTAGTCGTAGACATCTGGAGATGGCTTTAGGTGACTCAAGGATAGAAAGTATTTGGGAGGGCGTAAAGGTCAGGTATAAATCTCTCTCCCATGCTTTTAGAAGGCCATGACTTCTGAGGATTGAACAGTGGTATCAATCATGGGTATACGCAGCCAAGATAGCTTTTCTAGGGTACCATTGCTGGGATAGTAAAGATTCAAACCTGTCAGAGGTCTTTCATAATCCATGGAGATAATAATTTTCAGTAAGGAGGTCAACATTCTATGGGAGAGTAGGAATGACAGGGGGGCACCTGAAGAAAGTACAGAATTCTTCCACCAATGGCAAAGATCCATTGCTAAGCAAAGAGGATATGGGCCGGTGGTTAGATATGAGATGGGTAGGGATGGTAATATTCCAAGTATGATCATAAGAGTGAAGAACGTCCTTCATACAGAGAAGCGGCGGTGGAAAAGGAGTCAAGGATGAAGAAAAAACCTCTTAAGCCCAAATTGAGAGCGTAGCTTAGGGTTTGGGGCTTTCTGTATAATCAATAAATGAAGCCGAATACAATCTACAACCCTATTAACATGCACCACACGGTGGTAATATTAAAAATTAGGGAGCCCTATCCCACCCGTCATCCGGATTTATAAGTCAAATTCTACTCTGTGTCGCCTTGATTTCCAAATAAATCTAGAAGGACACTTGTGCAGTGAAGTGAAAAAAGAAGTGGGAAGGTGAATCAGTGGGCTTTGAAAGATATAGTACAGGGTGGGCCATTTATATGGATACACCTTAATAAAATGGGAATGGTTGGTGATATTAACTTCCTGTTTGTGGCACATTAGTATATGTGAGGGGGGAAACTTTTCAAGATGGGTGGTGATCATGGTGGCCATTTTGAAGTCAGCCATTTTGAATGGCTAGAGTGTAGTTAGAGTGTAAAAACTGAAAGTCTACCAGGGATGAGCCTGAATATAAGCAACCGAGATGGTGTATTCCCCTATTAGACCACACTGTTAAGTCTAAGTCCGGGGTAAGGTATGCTAGTGAAATTAAGGGAAATTTTTCCCTTGGGATGTTGAATAGTTTTAGAGCGACCGTAAGATGTGACCAAATAAATAGCGTTGCTTGCATTGTGGAGAGAGGAACGCTAAAGCATGCGCATGCTATAGGCAGCTAGGAGTGCAGGCAGGGACTGTTGTCTGGTGAACGACTCCACCATTCCAGTGCTTGTTCTGTAAGATTTTTTTATACCTGAAAAAGTATAATACTTTTGGCAAGGAGAGCATTTTAGCTGTGTTAATACGCGCCATCCAAGAGAGCTGCCATTTGGGAATAATCAGCCTGAAGTTCCGCCCGTAGGTTTCTGAAGTTAATGGAAATTGTTTCCGCTACACTGCGAGCGAGTTCCACCCCTAGGTATGTGAAAGATCTATCTTCCCATTGGAAAGGATAGAGTTGTTTTAGCTTGCTCGCAGTGCCTTCCGGAATAAAGAGATCCAAAACTTTAGTTTTAGTGATATTGAGCTTATAGTACGAGCATTTTGAAAACTTGTTCAGCACGCAAGTTAAGGCAGCCAAAGAACTCTCTGGGTTTGTTAAGGTCAGTAATACATCGTCAGCATATAGCCCGATCACATGGGACGTCTTGCCTATTTTAATTCCCTCAATTTGGCAGCAGGTTCTGATTGTGGCCGCCAGAGGCTCCATTATCAGCGCAAATATTAGCGGCGACAATGGACACCCCTGCCGTGTTCCGCTGGGGATTCTAAACGTGTCTGACATAAACCCAGAGGCGGTTGGATTTGTGTACAAGCCCAATACAGCTGTCTGAATGTTCCCACGCAGACCAAAAGTCTGGAGCGTCTAACCCAGGAACCCCCAATGCACCGTATCAAAGGCTTTTTCTGCGTCTAGGGAAATAAGCATTGTGGGGTTCCTGGATTTTGCTGCTAGCTGCACCAGATTGAGCATACACCTAGTACCATCTCTACACTGCCTCCCTTCTGCATAACTTCTCAGTCACGTTATCCTTCTCAGAGAAGCCTACAAGAGGTTGTGCCTCAGAATACATTATGCCATAAAACTTTCCACCTTTTCCATGTAATTAGCTAGCCCCTGTCACGTGACTAAGAGGAGAGTAGGGTGGTCAGCTAAGACCCCTTTAAAAATTGCATACTATATTATATAGATGATTTCTCAGTGAGTGGCTGGCGAAAGGTGGGGATACAGGTAATAAATGATTTCTATGTTAATGATACTATGAGGTCGTTTTCAGACTTACAGGTTTCCTTTAAGATGCCTGACTCTTACCAGTACAACTATTATAGGATTGCTCACTTTTTGTCGAACTGGCCCTCCAGAGTGGTAATGCTACCAGTTATTCTTCTTAATTATTTGCGGTGCACCCAAGGGGCGTCGCAGATTCCCACAAATGCAATATACAAAACCGTGATGGGAGATGCACACTTGTCCAAAAAGGCACACTTCATGAACTGGGAGAGGGATTTAAGGACCTCATTCCCGATATCTAAATGGCTATCAGCGATCAAAATCACACATCACGCTACTAAATGCTCTAACCTATTAGAAGGCTATCACAAAATACTCACTCGGTGGTACTTTACTCCCTCCAAATTGAGTAGATTTTATCCCAATGTTGATAATGTGTGCTGGCGATGTCAGAAATCTCCAGGTAACATATTGCATATCTTCTGGGAATGTGCCACGCTCCAACCCTTCTGGATGGAAGTTGGGGACCTGATGAGAGAGGTGACAGGGCACAAACTTTCGCTTTCCCCGGCCATGGCACTCCTCTCATTGGATCTTGACACGATTCCAAGACAATTGAGATTGCTGATTTGCCATATATTACTAACAGCTAAACTCTTAATTGCTAAAAAATGGAAATCGTCCTTAATCCCTTCCAAGAGTGATCTCATAGACAAAATTTCTACCCATGCTATATTCGAACATCTTTGGGCCCAGCGGACTGACAGGGTACGCTATTTCCACTCATATTGGTCTCCCTGGCTGGCAAAATGCCTAGATAACTTAGCCCTTCCCATCTGACCATAGAAAGGCTCTTTTACATGGATCTGGTGCTCTAATGACACTAATTAGCTGACCATCCTTTTTACCATTTTTATTTTTCTTTTTATTTTTTTTTCTTTCCTTTTCCCGTCCTTCCCTTTATTTAGTTTGTCTTATGTGTTCTGAAGGTCCTTTCCCCTTTGTTACCTTTTATTAAATGTCTCCGTCCTACGTAGGCAGCACCCGAGCGGTTGCCGTAGGACAAATTGATTGTTTAATGTTTGTAATATGGCATTGCAAGTGCGGCTGCGTCCACACATTATTGGTATTATGTACATTTATCCCATCATATGTGGCTGCGTCCACTAAGAAACTGATGTATTTTACTATTGCCATTCTGACAATAAAACATTTTTGTGAAAAAAAAAAATTGCATACTGAAAACCAGACATGGTCAGAGCCACGAGAGACATCTAATGCAGGACTGATCGGATTTCAGCTTTGCTCCCAGCGTGGATCCTTATCCAATCAAATTCTGTTTTGTTTTATTATGTGTAAGTCTTTTTGTCATCTTCTTTTAACTTGTAGCACTGTACTTTTTATATATTAAATATCAAAATGTAACTAGAAAAGCTACAATTTCTGGGGAAATTGTGTGAAGTGTTCTTGCCTCCACCAGTAGTCTATAACTGGAGTGGGTGGAGTAACTGGGTGGAGTGGCTTGAGCAACTATGTGTGGTTTGAGTGGCTGGAGTAACTGTGGGAAGGTTGGACTGGGCAGAGTAACTTTATGGAGTGGGCAGAGTAACTGTGGAATGTTTGGAGTGAGTAAAGATAGTAAACATTACACTAACCAATTGATTGAGGGAGAAAAGATAGTAAACATTACACTAACCAATTGATTGAGGGAGAAATGCATTTTAACTTTTATTTATTTATACAGCACATTTAATTGCAATGTTGTTGCCCAAAGTGCTTCACAGCTACATTAAAACATACATTTATAAAAACATTTGTGTAGGTGGGCTTGAAAATGAGGGAGTGGTGGCAGTTTAGGAATCATGTCCTGATTTTTCAGCTCGCACTCTAGCTTTTGTCACTCTGCTGGCTGCTCACACACCTGGGTTCCTATGGCAACTCACTCTACAGCAAGGGCAGAGAAGAACGGTTAAAAACAAACTGCTCCAACTTGCTCCCTTCACTGGCAGTTCCATCTTCAAACGGTTGTAGTTAAAAAATTATAAATCCTACAGTGAAGAGCTTTATATTGTGAGAATTACAAGACCCAGACCTACATTTTGAAGGCACAGTTGCAGTTTAGAAATTGCCCTTCAAATTTGAGGTGGCTAGAGTGGAGTTTCAATGAATCTCAATGGGGTGAGTTGCAAACAAATGGTCATATTGTGAAAACTATCAGGACTATGGCTTAGCCGTGAACATTTGTAGTAGCAGTAGGGATAGCTGAACGTTTTGATATAAGATAGGTGTGTAGGTGGGCTTAAAAATTTGATAGTGGTGGCAGTTTAGAAATCATGTCCTGATTTTTCAGCTCCCACTCTAGCTTTTGTCAGCTCCCACTCTAGTTTTGAAAATTCCGCCATTCATCCCTATGGGACCAATTTTACCACAAAAACTCTGATATTTTGTGAACCATTCGGCAAAACGTTCCACAAAGTAATAGCACACCAATCGGGAACAATCCTCACGTTTCGGTATATTACTGTCTATGTAGTGTAAAAACTGCGGGAGGAGTTAGGGTGGTAAATTTGGCTATAATAATAAGAATATACAGTACAGACCAAAAGTTTGGACACACCTTCTCATTCAAAGAGTTTTCTTTATTTTCATGACTATGAAAATTGTAGATTCACACTGAAGGCATCAAAACTATGAATTAACACATGTGGAATTATATACATAACAAAAAAGTGTGAAACAACTGAAAATATGTCATATTCTAGGCTCTTCAAAGTAGCCACCTTTTGCTTTGATTACTGCTTTGCACACTCTTGGCATTCTCTTGATGAGCTTCAAGAGGTAGTCACCTGAGATGGTCTTCACTTCACAGGTGTGCCCTGTCAGGTTTAATAAGTGGGATTTCTTGCCTTATAAATGGGGTT
This sequence comes from Bufo gargarizans, assembly GCF_014858855.1. Classification (NCBI taxonomy): domain Eukaryota; kingdom Metazoa; phylum Chordata; class Amphibia; order Anura; family Bufonidae; genus Bufo; species Bufo gargarizans. The sequence continues at coordinate 60,525,313 of NC_058083.1, read as the reverse complement.
GGGACCATCAGTTGCGTTGTGGAGAAGTCAGGTGGATACACAGCTGATAGTCCTACTGAATAGACTGTTAGAATTTGTATTATGGCAAGAAAAAAGCAGCTAAGTAAAGAAAAACGAATAGCCATCATTACTTTAAGAAATGAAGGTCAGTCAGTCCGAAAAATTGGGAAAACGTTAAAAGTGTCCCCAAGTGCAGTCACAAAAACCATCAAGCGCTACAAAGAAACTGGCTCGCATGCGGACCGCCCCAGGAAAGGAAGACCAAGAGTCACCTCTGCTGTGGAGGATAAGTTCATTCGAGTCACCAGCCTCAGAAATCGCAGGTTAACAGCAGCTCAGATTAGAGACCAGGTCAATGCCACCCAGAGTCCTAGCAGCAGACACATCTCTAGAACAACTGTTAGGAGGAGACTGTGTGAATCAGGCCTTCATGGTAGAAGATCTGCTAGGAAACCACTGCTAAGGACAGGCAACAAGCAGAAGAGACTTGTTTGGGCTAAAGAACACAAGGAATGGACATTAGACCAGTGGAAATCTGTGCTTTGGTCTGATGAGTCCAAATTTGAGATCTTTGGTTCCAACCACCGTGTCTTTGTGCGACGCAGAAAAGGTGAACGGATGGACTCTACATGCCTGGTTCCCACCGTGAAGCATGGAGGAGGAGGTGTGATGGTGTGGGGGTGCTTTGCTGGTGACACTGTTGGGGATTTATTCAAAATTGAAGGCATACTGAACCAGCATGGCTACCACAGCATCTTGCAGCGGCATGCTATTCCATCCGGTTTGCGTTTAGTTGGACCATCATTTACTTTTCAACAGGACAATGACCCCAAACACACCTCCAGGCTGTGTAAGGGCTATTTGACCATGAAGGAGAGTGATGGGGTGCTGCGCCAGATGACCTGGCCTCCACAGTCACCGGACCTGAACCCAATCGAGATGGTTTGGGGTGAGCTGGACCGCAGAGTGAAGGCAAAAGGGCCAACAAGTGCTAAGCATCTCTGAGAACCCCTTCAAAACTGTTGGAAGACCATTTCAGGTGACTACCTCTTGAAGCTCATCAAGAGAATACCAAGAGTGTGCAAAGCAGTAATCAAAGCAAAAGGTGGCTACTTTGAAGAACCTAGAATATGACATATTTTCAGTTGTTTCACACTTTTTTGTTATGTATATAATTCCACATGTGTTAATTCATAGTTTTGATGCCTTCAGTGTGAATCTACAATTTTCATAGTCATAAAAATAAAGAAAACTCTTTGAATGAGAAGGTGTGTCCAAACTTTTGGTCTGTACTGTATATGTGAGATAACAGTAAGTGGTCTTGCCATGCAAGAACACTTAATAAGTCATTCCCTACTGTTCTAAACATTCCCACATCCTCAAAGTACGGCTTTCCTGTGTTACCATTGAAAGTCGGTGTGCTATAGTGTCTCTATCGTATTGTAGACCACAGTGCGTTCCTGTAATTGTTGTGCATCTGTAGTGTGGTCTTCCCTCCGCCTTCAATTGACAGAAGGTTACAGCATTGTGTGTGGATGCGTTTGGGTGAGTCACCTAACTCCTAAGTAGCCTATTGCATAGGCGAGCATCTTGTTATAAACTTTAAAGTGGATCTGCTATCAAAATATAAACCGCTGAATAAATAAAGATTATTATTATGTGTCTTCCACCTGCTCAAAATGGCCACCCTTCTGAGGAAGAAGTGAAAGCCTAGTCTCTGGATAGAAAAGCAGCTCCAGGCCTGGGATTTCTATGTGAGGTGATTGGATTAGTTTGGGGTTTGGCAGAAAGCTGGTGAGGAGCAGAACATTGTTATTTAGGCTCCGATCACTAAACCTGGAAGTGAAGGAACTAAGAGAAGAGTCTGATCTATAGACAGATCTACAGGAGGCCGTGTATTCAGTCACTGTGTGCTTGTGTCTCCACAGATGGATCCAGGAGAAGAAATCCACCAGAGAGATGTCCCCGTCCTCTGTATTCTCAGGACTGTCCAGAGGAGAAGCTCCCAGAGAACCATCAGGTAGATGGAGCTGAGCCCTATACACATCAATATAGGGGGGTCCTGCAGTCATAGAGGGGTAATAGATTGTGGGGGTCTCTTATGTGGATCTGTTAGATTTCCCACCTGTCTGCTGTATTGTACTGAATTGTTACAGATGACAAATCAGTGGGAAGATCTGACTATTATTAAAGTCGAGGATGAAGAAGAGCGGATGATGGGCGATCCCCCGTGTAGGAGTGAGGTGGAGGAGGACATTCCAGAAAATGTCATCACAGGTATGGAATAATGAATGGAGGAAGGGAATTGGGAGGTTTCTTCAGGAGAGGCTCCACCTTATATCTTCAGTAAAGAAGCACTCTGGGCAGTGAACCCCTTTTTTTGTAACTACTAGGCTCATTTTATACTGACAATGGCTGGAGACATGTAGTAATGACAGTTATATCTCAGGTAGGTGTCATCAGATGCCGGGAGTTATAGATGACATTACTTCTACACTATAAAGGCTGGAGACATGTAGTAATGGCTGATATACCTCAGGTAGGTGACATCAGATGTCGGGAGTTATAGATTACATTACTTCTACACTATAAAGGCTGGAGACATGTAGTAATGGCTGTTATACCTCAGGTAGGTGACATCAGATGCCGGGTCTTATAGATGACATTACTACTACACTATAAAGGCTGGAGACATGTAGTAATGGCTGTTATACCTCAGGTAGGTGACATCAGATGCCTGGTGTTATAGATGACATTACTACTACACTATAAAGGCTGGAGACATGTAGTAATGGCTGTTATACCTCAGGTAGGTGTCATCAGATGCCGGGTGTTATAGATGACATTACTTCTACACTATAAAGGCTGGAGACATGTAGTAATGACTGTTATACCTCAGGTAGGTGTCATCAGATGCCGGGTGTTATAGATGACATTACTTCTACACTATAAAGGCTGGAGACATGTAGTAATGGCTGTTATACCTCAGGTAGGTCTCATCAGATGCTGGGTGTTATAGATGACATTACTACTACACTATAAAGGCTGGAGACATGTAGTAATGGCTGTTATACCTCAGGTAGGTCTCATCAGATACTGATTTTGCAAACTTTGTTAACCCTTTAGGTGTTCCACAAGAATTAATTGAAAATGGAGATGAAATTTCTGAATTTCACTTTTTTGGCAGATTTTCCATTTTAATCATTTTTTTCCGCTAACAAAGCAAAGGTTAACAGCCAAACAAAACTCAATATTTATTGCCCTGATTCTGTAGTTTACAGAAACGCCCCATATGTGGTCAAAAACTGCAGAAGGAAAGGAACGTCATAATGTTTTTGGAGAGCAGATTTCACCGGGATAATTTTAACTTGCCATGTCACATTTGAAGCCCCCCTGATGCACCCTAGAGTAGAAACTACCAAAAAAGACCCCATTTTGGAAACTACGGGATAAGCTGGTAGTTTTGTTGGTACTATTTTAGGGTACAGATGATTTTTGGTTGCTCTATGTTACACTTTTTGTGAGGTAAGGTAACAAAAAAATAGCTGTTTTGCCACAGTTTTTATTTTTTGTTATTTACAACGTTCATCTGACAGGTTAGATCATGAGCTATTTTTATACAGTAGGTTGTTACGGACGCGACAATGCCAAATACTTTTTTGGGTTGTTTGTTTCAGTTTTACATAATAAAGCATTTTTGGAAAAAAATGATTTTTTTGTGTCTCCATATTCTGAAAGCCATATATATATATTTTTTTTTGGGGAGAATGTTTTATGTAGGGGCTCATTTTTTTCAGTATGAGATGACGGTTTGATTGGTACATTTTTGGGGTGCATATGACTTTTTGATCTCTTGCTATTACACATTTTGGGATGTAACGTGCCAAAATAGTTTCTTTTTACAGTTTTTTTTTTGTTAGTTTTTTTGTTTTTTAAGGTGTTCACCCGAGGGGTTAAATCATTTGATATTTTTATAGAGAAGATTTATACGGACGTGGCGATAACTAATATGTATACTTTTTATTTATTTATTTAATAAGTTTTATACACTAATTTCATTAAAAAAAATTAATCATGTTTTAGTGTCACTATAGTCTGAGTTTTTCTATCTTTTGGGCGATTCTCTTAGCTAGGGTATCATTTTTTGCTGGATGAGATGACGGTTTGATTGGTACAATTTTGGGGTGCTTATGACTTTTTGATCGCTTGCTATTACACTTTTTGTGATGTAAGGTGACAAAAAAATGTCATTTTTTTTACACCTTTTCTGAGGGGTTAGGTCATGTGGTGTTTTTATAGAGCAGGTTTTTACAGACATGGCGATATCTAATATGTGAGCCATAGTTTTTAGATTTTTTTGAACGATTGTCCTATGTAGGGGCTAATTTTTTGCGGGATGAGGTGACTGTTAGATTGGTACTATTTTTGGGGGCATACACCTTTTTGATCGTTTGGTGTTGCACTTTTAGTGATTTGAGGTGACAAAATTGGCTTTTATTTTACACAGTTTTTATTTAATTTTTTTATGGTGTCTATCAGATGGGGTGGATCATGTGATATATTTATAGAGACGGTCGTTTTTCTTTTTTTTTTTTTCCTTTTTATTATAAAATCAGGGGAAAGGGGCTTTTTTTTTTTTAACTTGAAACTAAATTTTTTTTTTATTCAAAACACTATTTTTTACTCTTTTTTTTTTTTTTTAAACTTTATTTCTGTCCCACTCTGGGACTTTAACTTTTGGGGGTCTGATCCCCTCTGCAATGTATTAAAATACATCTGTATTGTAATGCATTTCCTGTTCATGTACTACAATGAGTAGTACACAAACAGGTTGCCTAGGAGACCCAGCCTTAGGCACCCGTAGAAGGCAGGTCCCGATGCCTCTGCATGGCATTGGGCTGCCTTGTCACGCTTCGGGTCCCAGCCACAGCAGCGTGGGGACTCGATGCACTGCTTCACCCACCGCAAACCACGGCGGACCGCAGCATAGAAGGGGTTAATCCACCGGCATCGCTGTAAACAGCAATGTCGGCGGATACAATAGGGGCCCGGGCTACCAGGGACTGAGACGCTATCACTGATACATCCCTTGCAGGATTCCCTTCAGGCTTTGGCTAAAAAAAACTATTCAAAAACTACATGTGTGTTTCTAGACTAATAATAATATTTATACATTCGAATACCTTGGCTTTAATTATTATTTTTTTTTATCCTAACAGAAAACCCCAGTAACGATTGTGAGGAAAGCTTGATGTTATCACTAAATTATAAAGAAGAAGATGAAGATGTCATGCAGTGCTCTTCTGGAGAAAGCATGATTTCTTGTAACATACAACCTCACAGTCCAGATCTATCATATAATCCTGCTAAGCATGAGGAACCTTCTTCTGACCAATCACAGTTTGCTACCACAAGTCCAGATCAGAAAGAAGAAAAAAGGTTTAAATGCTGGGATTGTGGAAAACAGTTTCCATACCACTCAGGTCTTTTTATACACAGAAGAACTCACACAGGAGAGAAGCCGTATTCCTGTTCAGAATGTGGGAAATGCTTTACCCGTAAAACAGGCCTTGATAAGCACAAGAGAATTCACACAGGAGTAAGGCCATATTTATGTCCAGAATGTGGGAAATGTTTTACAGACAAACCAAGTCTTGTTACACATGAGAAAATTCACACAAGGCAGAAGCCACATCCATGTTCCGAATGTGGGAAATGTTTCGCAAGTAAATCACATCTTGTTACACACGAGAGAATTCACACAGGAGAGAGGCCGTATTCATGTTCAGTGTGTGGAAAATGTTTTACAAATAAATCACATCTTGTCATACATGAGAGAATTCACACAGGAGAGAAGCCGTATTCCTGTTCAGAATGTGGAAAACATTTTGCAGATAAATCAAGCCATTCTGCACATCAGAAAATTCACACCGGAGAGAAGCCATACACATGTTCTGAATGTGGAAAGAGTTTTATGCAGAAATCGCAACTTGCTAGACATGCAAGAATTCACACAGGGGAGAAGCCGTATTCCTGTTCAGAATGTGGAAAATGTTTTACTAATAAGTTAAACTTGATTATACATGAGAAGAATCATAAAGGAGAGAGGATGTATTCGTGTTCAGAATGTGGGAGATATTTTACAGATAAATCAAGTCTTGTTAAACATCATAGAATTCACACAGGAGAGAAACCATATTCATGTTCGGTATGTGGGAAACGTTTTACAGATAAATCAACTCTTATTAGACATCAGAGAATCCATACAGGCGAGAAGCCGTATTCATGTTCAGAATGTGGAAAATGTTTCACAGATAAATCGGATCTTATTAGACATGAGAGAATTCACACAGGGGTGAAGTCATTTTGATGTAGTGAAGAAGAATTTTCCACCTGGACCTTGCTTCTTCTAACTGTATTCATACCTCCACCCACATGGCAGGACAATCCAGAGGGTTATAGTGGAAATGAAAGGACACTGTCCGATTTTTTTTCTTTTCTCGATTATTTTTTACATGTGGCCATATCAGTATTTGATCTTTGTTCAAGCAGTAATAAATGCAACAGAATTAAAGAAAATAATTGAATTTGCAGTAACTGGGTAAACAAAAAAAAAAATCCACAGATGCTCCATTTCATTCTGTGTCTCAAAAACCTGATAGTTATATAGGTTGAATAAAGAAACAGGTCTATCTAGTCCAAAGTAGAGGAATTCAAAAACTCCTCTGAGGTGGTTGCCAACTGCCCAAAATTAGAGGAAAAATTTCCTTCCCGAATCCAATTTCACTATGATAACCAGAATAAATCTTTGGATCAACGTCCCTTCTCCAAAAATCCATTGTCCATAACCGGCAATATTTTCACGTTCAAGAAAGACACCCAGACGTCTTGAATCAACCATACCAGCATCCTGTGGCAGAGAGTTTTGTAGTCTCACTCCTACATGCCTATGCATGACCAATATGGTGACTACTTTGTGTCCCTGGAGGGAGCAGTCACCTGGCAGCCACGACAGAATTATTGGACATAGATAAGATATGTGTCTGTTGTGTCTTTTTTTTTTTCTTTTATTTATTCAGATTTTAGGGACTCCTAAGCGAATAAGGACCCTTGTCGTGAGTTGCAAGCTTTTAAGTATTTTGTCTGAAATGCAGAATCTGTCACACTTCTCTAGCATTTATGCCAAAGTGCTAACCAAAACCTGCTTTATACACTCATTGACAAATAAAAAAATGCACCAAGTGTTGGAGTCAAATGAAACTTTCTATGTAAATGTAAAGATGATTTATGTGATTACAATAGTAGAGTGAAAGGAGACGTTTATGGGGTAAAACTGTACAATTGAAAGAAGGCTCTAGTATACCAGATGAGATGATTGAGAAGGTTGGGCATGGAGGCATTCAGGTTCTGTAAGGTATCCTGGGGCACACTTGCCCATAGATCTTACAGCTGGGCCATTAGATCCTGCACACTCGTAGGTTGACGAAGCCGGTATTCCAGCTGGTCCCATAAATGTTGGATTGGAAATAAATCTGGTGGCCGGGCAGCCAAGAAAGTATTAAAATCTGGTGGAGACATTCTTGGGAAACCTTTACTGTATGTGGGAGAGCATTATCCTGCTGAAAAATGCCAGTTGTCAGCCCTGCCACGAGCGAAACACATGTGGTGGCAGAAAGTCCTGCAGATATCACTGAACTGTTAGTGTCCTTGTATCACTACTAGGGGTGATGACTGTCATACGCAATGGCTCATCCGATCACCACCCCAGTGGTTGTCAGCCCTGCCATGAGAGGAACACATGTGGCAGGATGTCCTGCACATTTAGCTGAGCTGTTAGTGTCCTCGTATCACTATTAGGGGTGACAACTGTCGTATATGATGACTCCCCAGATCATCACACCAGCAGTTGGGGCAGTATGTTGCTCCACAGAAAAAGCAGGATTGAGGCGCTCGCCTCCAGGCCTCCATACTTGAACGTAACAATCCTCAGATCTCAAACAGAACTTGTATTTGTTACTAAAGATGATACAGTTCAAGTAAATCCAGGTTTCTCGTTGACAATACCACTGCAAACAAAGGCAACAGTGGCTGGCAGGGTATGTAATGGACGATATGAAATGGTCTTGGCAGGGATAGGACTGTGTCATGAAGGGGCCACCTGTGTGTGGCTGGTGTTGAATAAAACTGTGGGAGCTGATCATCAGGTACTTATGTACTTGGCTAGTGGCTGCAGGCACTCTCCTGAATTCATTGGCATCCTCAGGATGAGGGCAGTGGACAGCCATTGTCAAAAAGCTGTTCAGATAGTGATGGCTTTTCTTAAAGATATACCTTAACTTGCAAAAAGGTGGACAATCCCTTAAAATATTTAAAAGATTATCACTGGAGGCAGCAGAGGTACCTGCTTGCTCTTCAACCTCTGATGACCCAGAAGTTGCCTAGACAGGTGAGGTGGCAATAGATGAGGCACTCCTCTGATCATCCTGATCCACATCCTCCATCTTGTCATCACCAATATGAGACCAAAAAAATGTGAACTCATCATCCATGATAATGTGAAGATGATTCTTTGGAATATACTTGAAAAAAACATGAACAAGCATCACAACGAACTACCTACATTGGTCAGGGCCAGAGATAAGATAACTTGGTGCACGCAGCTTTGAATCCTGGCTTGAAATTCCAGACAGTATATTAAAGGAAAGCTGCAGCACTCTTCCAGTTCATGTGGGACATTCAATAATCTGCATGAAACATGGCAACCTTTTGACTGTCTAGTCTTTATCAAGCCATGGTTGATGCAGATTATTGAATCAACCACGTGAATTGGAAGAGTGCTGCAGCTTTCCTTTATTATACTCTTTGGAATGTACAATGTATTTCCTAATTTAATACAGAATCTTGCTGAAATACAGCCCTGTGCTGCATTTTAGAAATATCCATAATAAGTACATTCACTCCTGAACATTGAAATTGCAACACCAAGAAGGAGAAGCTGTAAGATTATGCAAATCGAGGAGGTAGCAAGTATCGCTAAGATCTGCAAATAATCAAATTTTCAAGCACTAAGTTCCAATCAGTGGGACAGTCATAAAATCAGACAGAGACATTTTTTTTAGCCACATGAAACCTCAAAAATCGGATCAAGTCGTGTGGGATGATTGTGCGATGTCTCCTGTTTGTCGATGTGCCAGTTATTGACACTTCTTGCAAACTGAGAGGGACAGAATCCTTGACCTAAGAGACTTTGGTTTATCATGCCAGCAGATTGCTCTGCACCTAGGCCACAAGGTCATCACTGTTCAATGTTGTGTGCAGAGAGGTGAACCTCTGCACAGACTAAACATCTGATTAGAAGAATAGCGCGGGACAAGATTAGCACGTAGTGATCCATCCTGTACTGCTAGTGAAATTGGACTTCAAATCACAAGCCCAGGGCGGCAAACAGTGTCTACACAAACCATTAGAAGGTATCTGCACAACATCCAGATATCCAACTACAGGTGTTCCATTGACTTCACATCACCATTCTCATAGGCTGTCATGGTGCACAGCAAGATGGCAGTGGAGGTCTATACTCTTCAGCAAGTCCCACTTTTGTCTCAGATGCAATGATGCTGGAGAATAGTCTGGAGACCACATGGGCAATGGCATGAAGAATCCTTCATAATGGAACATCAAACCAGCCCCGGGATTATGAAATGGGGTGGCATAATGTAGGTAGTGGGGCCCCTCTAGTCTTCATTTCAGGTACACTAACAGTTTGACATTACTTGATTTGGTTGTGGAGCCAGTGGTAAGGCCATTTCTCCAAAGTGTCCCAGGGGCCGTTTTTTCAATAGAACAATGCCAGGCCATTGCTTGTGCTACTGTGAGCAGCTGTGTAGCCTAAACATGCTACCATGACCTTCATCATCTCCAGACTTGATTCCCATCGGTTAGGTGCAGCCTCCGGCAGTGCTTGGTCTATCATAAATCAGGGTCACAGTATTTTTTCTTTCCCCCATAACAGCACCAGGTCTGCCTTGAAGGGCAGGAAACCTGCAAGTAATAAAAGGTGAAGCCTTCTACCATTCCTCACTGGTTTCCTGTCCTGGAATGAGGACATCTGTGTTGTTTCCAGATACTGTCCAGGGTGAAAAGAAGGGAGTAGTTAGTTCCTCGGGATTACTAGGCTGACTGGTCCTGGAATGTGCAAATCTGAAGTTACCTTTCCGGACGTAGCTAAGGTCTTTTGGTATTATCGTTCTTGGTTCTAGAGTGCCTTCTGCATGCAATCTGGTAACAGGATGGAGTTGTTAACGCTTCTTTCTGTTTTGCCTTGCAAGCTGATGCATGCGTGGTGGCATCTCGGAAACTGGGAGGGCTGCACACATTTGCCACAAGTGTATCAGAGGAGCCACAATTATGTTGCATGGTCAGCAGGGCTGGTGCAGACACTTATATGGATTTACTCCACTTCATCTCCATAGTGGGGATATGACCAGAAGTTGAAAGAAGGAACAGGAACCAGTCATCGGCCTAAAGATCTTTGCAGCATACTTAAACCAGATCCAGGGCAGACTCTTCTACCAGAAGAGGACATGTAAAATATATCAGAGCTGTTCTCTATATAACACGCAGCGCAGTGTGAAGTGTATCCGAGCAGTTCTTAATATAATGCACAGCGCATTAGAGTGATGCCACATTTATATGGTTTTATGGGTTTGTTTTTACAGTGTTCCCTATGAGATAAAACTGATCTGTTCCCTTCATTCTCCAGGTCAGTACGATTACAGTGATACCACATTTATATAGTTTTATGGATTTTGTTTTTACAGTGTTCCCTATGAGATAAAACTGACCTGTTCCCTTCATTCTCCAGGTCAGTACGATTACAGTGATACCACATTTATATAGTTTTATGGGTTTTGTTTTTACAGTGTTTCCTATGAGATAAAACTGACCTGTTCCCTTCATTCTCCGGGTCAGTACGATTACAGTGATACCACATTTATATAGTTTTATGGGTTTTGTTTTTACAGTGTTCTCTATGAGATAAAACTGACCTGTTCCCTTCATTCTTCGGGTCAGTACGATTACAGCGATACCACATTTATATAGTTTTATGGGTTTTGTTTTTACAGTGTTTCCTATGAGATAAAACTGACCTGTTCTCTCCATTCTCCAGGTCACTACGATTACAGTGATACCACATTTATATAGTTTTATGGGTTTTGTTTTTACAGTGTTCCCTATGAGATAAAATTGACCTGTTCTCTTCATTCTCCAGGTCACTACGATTACAGTGATACCACATGTATATAGTTTTATGGGTTTTGTTTTTACAGTGTTTCCTATGAGATAAAATTGACCTGTTCTCTTCATTCTCCAGGTCACTACGATTACAGTGATACCACATGTATATAGTTTTATGGGTTTTGTTTTTACAGTGTTCTCTATGAGATAAAACTGACCTGTTCCCTTCATTCTCCGGGTCAGTACGATTACAGTGATACCACATTTATATAGTTTTATGGGTTTAGTTTTTACAGTGTTTCCTATGAGATAAAACTGACCTGTTCCCTTCATTCTCCGGGTCAGTACGATTACAGTGATACCACATTTATATAGTTTTATAGGTTTTGTTTTTACAGTGTTTCCTATGAGATAAAACTGACCTGTTCTCTTCATTCTCCAGGTCACTACGATTACAGTGATACCACATTTATATAGTTTTATGGGTTTTGTTTTTACAGTGTTCTCTATGAGATAAAACTGTCCTGTTCCCTTCATTCTCCGGGTCAGTACGATTACAGTGATACCACATTTATATAGTTTTATGGGTTTTGTTTTTACAGTGTTCTCTATGAGATAAATCTGACCTGTTCCCCTCATTCTCCGGGTCAGTACGATTACAGAGATACCACATTTATATAGTTTTATGGGTTTTGTTTTTACAGTGTTCCCTATGAGATAAAACTGACCTGTTCCCTTCATTCTTCGGGTCAGTACGATTACAGTGATACCACATTTATATAGTTTTATGGGTTTTGTTTTTACAGTGTTCTCTATGAGATAAATCTGACCTGTTCCCCTCATTCTCCGGGTCAGTACGATTACAGAGATACCACATTTATATAGTTTTATGGGTTTTGTTTTTACAGTGTTCCCTATGAGATAAAACTGACCTGTTCCCTTCATTCTTCGGGTCAGTACGATTACAGTGATACCACATTTATATCGTTTTCTGGGTTTGTTTTTACAGCGTTCCCTATGAGATAAAACTGATCTGTTCCCTTCATTCTCTGGGTCAGTATGATTACAGCGATACCACATTTATATAGTTTTATGGGGTTTGTTTTTACAGCGTTCCCTATGAGATAAAACTGACCTGTTCCCTTCATTCTCCGGGTCAGTACGATTACAGTGATACCACATTTATATAGTTTTATAGGTTTTGTTTTTACAGTGTTCCCTATGAGATAAAACTGACCTGTTCTCTTCATTCTCCAGGTCAATACGATTACAGTGATACCACATTTATATAGTTTTATGGGTTTTGTTTTTACAGCGTTCCCTATGAGATAAAACTGACCTGTTCCCTTCATTCTCCGGGTCAGTACGATTACAGTGATACCACATTTATATAGTTTTATAGGTTTTGTTTTTACAGTGTTCCCTATGAGATAAAACTGACCTGTTCCCTTCATTCTCCGGGTCAGTACGATTACAGTGATACCACATTTATATAGTTTTATGGGTTTAGTTTTTACAGCGTTCCCTATGAGATAAAACTGACCTGTTCTCTTCCTTCTCCAGGTCAGTACGATTACAGTGATACCACATTTATATAGATTTATGGGTTTTGTTTTTATGTTGTTCCCTATTAGATATTTTATTTTATTTTTTAGTTTTTATTGCTATACCAAAATCGGTTACAGAAAAGAAAAAGCAATTGGTAAATAACAGTTGCATGGTATTGTTTCCAAGTATAAAAAAATGTAAACATATGAACAGAAAATTAAAGAAAGGTAAAGAAAAGAAAAATACCTGTCAAACAACAAGTAGGGTTGAGGGCATCAGTCATTGCTAATGACATTCTGCAGTGCATATTATACATTATACCGGATCATTTTAAGAGGCAACCGTGACAGTCCTATTCATATATAGTTCTTTTAAAGACAGGGAAAGCTCAGGCCTGGGTGTAATGTAGTCTAATTACCTGGTAAAAGCCAAACATCCCACATAAGGGAATATTTTGGAAGGGTGTTGAAGGCTGAGGCAGACATTTTCTCATACCAACATTGTTCGTTCACCAACTGTATAATGTTGGATATATGTATAGGTATGTTAGTATTAAAATACACCTCTGCGCTCCCGTTTTACAAATCCTATGTTGTATCCTGCTAACACTAGCAGGATGCCGCTGCAGGATGTCGATTCCAGTCCCCCTGATAGGGCTGGCAGTGGAGTAAATATATATATGTTAGTGGTATATCCCTGAGACACAAATAGATTTTATAGGACAGTGTATAACATTTATTCTAACACATAATTATTTTAAATACGAAAATGCTTTTTACCTCCAGATGTGGGGGACCGCGATGGGGACCCGATTCGCACCGAGTTTCGCTGTATGTTGGGAAATGGGAGGAGTCTGCCATCTTTCCATCTGGTGAGCTCGGTGCGGGTCTGGTCTTCTGGCGGCGATTCATAGATGATATTGATTTTATTTGGAAGGGTGGGGAGACCACTCTGATACAATTTTTAGATAAATTAAATAAAAAAAAAAGAGATAAAATTATTTAGATTTAACTATATTTATTGAAAATGGGAAAATACAAACAAAGACATTCCATAAACCAACAGACAGCAACAGTTAAATACCTTTAGATAGCTGTCACTTATCCACTTGGCTAACGAACATACCCCGCAGTCAGCACATAAGGATCCGGAGAAATTGAAGAAACAGAACACATGGGGAGGACTAAACGCCTATTAAAAATCTGTATTAATGAACATATTAATAATATCCGAAAAAAATTGGGGGCCCCCCGTTATCGCGGCACTATGCAGAGTATCATGAAGGAAAATTCATTGGCTCAGACTTTGGAGGAATAGAAAAGGTTAAAAATAACATGAGGGGTGGAAAACAAGTGGATTTTTAGACTAGATAGCCTTGCCCGGAAAGGACTAAACCAGGAGATGGAACTCTTTGCATTCCAATAAATAATAAGAGTGGAGGTGACAGAAATGGACATTGAATTATAGGGAATGAACGTTAAATGAATGAGACTAAAGGCAATTCAATGGCAGGATGCAAAGGGAGCGTTGGCAAATCAAGCGGTTACCATGGGAACAGAACGCTTATATACCCCGCAGGACAACAATACCTGAACATCCCTGACGAAGGAGTCCGTAGGCCCCGAAAGGCGTAGGATGAGAATTGTCCCACGGAGGTATCAGTAGGAACGAGTGTGACGTCACACGCTTTCCAGGTACACAGCGGCTCCTGCGCGCGTGTCTGCCACCGGCCGGGGCGGCACGTGAAATAGCGAAACAGCCCGCAACAAGCTCCAGGTGCATACCCATTTAGAAAAATAAGGAATCGCAACAAGATATCGCTACATTGTAAGGTAGGAAGCGATACAACTGTACATGCACATTTAGAGGAACTTGTGAGGGAGGCTATACCACCTATAAAAAAATCTTTCGATGTGTCTTGAGGTGATTGGTGCTCTTAGAAAATGTAGGAATAGATGAAAGAGCAATTTGCAACTGGTCTTCTAAAAAAGTCTGATTCAGGTCTCTGTGCCAGTGGTTTTGAATATGTAGTGTCCCCTCTCTTGTCTCCATCAAGAGGTTTTTATAGCAAAAGGAGATATTGTGCAAGTTGGAGTTAATACTGGACAACCGCAGTGGTAGTATGGAGAGTGGGGAGGTAGTGGGAGAGGTTTCTGCTTTTATTTTGACCATGTGTCTCAGTTGTAGATATGTAAAATAGTCTGGACCTAATAGGTCTTATTTTGGGGCTAAGGTGGAAAAATGAAACAGTTCGGGGTCCCCAATATCCCTCACTTGACTAATACCCTTAGCGATCCAATTAAACAAAGGGAGACCAGGGATGAATAGTTCAAGATTATTATTGGGAGTTCAGTTATATCCAATGGATCAAAAAGGCCATGAATTGATGGGTTCAGCCACAGCCGTATCATAGCAGTAAATGTTGATGACAGAGAGGGGGATTGGTTGTATAAAACGAAGTTGAGGTGTGTAAACAAGAAATGAGAAATATCATGGGTTTTCAGCATTCCCAAATCAATCTGGACCCATTTCTTAGAGATGTCTCTAGTCCAAAGTGATTTCAGATGGGCTAAAATTACCGATTTGTAATACATCGATAAGGCTGGGCGGCTTACCCCACATCGAATCACATAAGAGACTAAGACGTCTATCTTTACTCTTGGTCTTCTTCCATTCCAGACAAACCTCATAATCATGGCTTGCAGCTTATTGATATAGGATGGAGGTACATAGATCGAGACATTCCTGAAGGTGTAAAGAATTTTGGGTAGTATCATCATTTTGATTACAGCTATTCTGCCTAGCCATGATATTCCAAATGTTTTGTAGGAAGTAAGTTGTTTCTTAATGTCTTCCATTAAGGCGATATAGTTAGATTGAAATAATAAGGAAGAGGGGTAAGACAATGTTATGCCTAGGTATGAGAGTTTATCTTTAACCCACTGAAACTGGAACTTAGCTGAGTCCTGAGTTTCGCTCTGCCTACGTTTATAGGGAATATTTGGAATTTATTTACATTAATCTTATAGTAAGAGACTAGATCAAGTATCTTGCATAGCGTGACCTTAAGTCCCAATTTATTCTGTTGAACGCCTTCTCTGCGTCCAGGGAAAGGAGCAGAGAAGGCGCTCCCCGTCTCTCGATGACATCTAGAAGAAACAATAAATCTTCTCGTGCCATCCGCTGTTTGTGTATTTTTCACAAATCCAACTTGGTCGTTGTTAACTAGTTCAGGTAAATATCTACTAGACGGTTGGATAGGAGTTTGGAGAAAATCTTTAAATCAGAATTGAGAAGGGATTTAGGGCGGAAGTTAGCTGGGGTGTCACGGGATTTGGCTATTTTTGGTAATGTGACTATCCTGGCTGAAAGCATTTCTTTCGGTATGGGTCTGCCATCTGCCATTGTTGAAAGCATTCCTTCATATGTTCTCATAGTATTGGGGATAATACCTTGTAGTACTTATTTGTAAGCCCATCAGGCCCTGGAGATTTATTTAATTTGAGGGAAGCTATGACTTCTACTATTTCAGATTTTTTTTATTTAATGTGTCTAGGTGAGTTTCTGAAAGTTTGGGAAACGATATTTTGTTAAGAAATGTAATAATGGTTTCCATGGTGGGCTGTAGGGTACTACCGTCTTTAGTGAGATTGTATAGTTTGGAGTAGTAGGACGCAAATTTATAATTTTCTGTCGGTCTACATTGTATAAGAATGGTATTCTAGATTTAGCCGATTTGGTTTTGATTCTGTTCCGCTATAGTAGTACATGGATTTGGATTTATGGAGGAAAAATTTGAATTTGGAATGCATAAGAACATATAATTTGTGTCTTAGATCTTTTAGTTGTGAGGTAAGGGATGTTTTAGGTGCCTTTTTTTTTCATTCTCCAGTTGTGTGATCTTATTATTAAGTAAGCTCATTTTTGGAGGTGTTTTTTCTTCTCAATAGATGAGTATTTCAAGAAAAGACCCCTCATAACTGCTTTATGTGCGCACCATATGGTTGTTGTGGACAGATCTGGACTTTGGTTGATTTCAAAGTGCTCCTGTAAAGCTGAGCGGAATATTTTTTGATATTCCGGGTTATTAAGGATGGAATTATTCAATCTCCAGGGTGCAAAATGCGGTGTGGAAAATTGTAATTTGATAGTAAAAGAGGTAGGTGCATGGTCTGACCAAGAAATGAGACCAATGTCTGCAGATAGGACATTTTGTAGCAAGATTTTATCCACAAAAATGATATCTATGCGTTAATATGAGTTATGCAGGGCGGAAAAAAAGAGGGGTGTAAGATGCGCCAGGGATCAAAAAACGCTTCTTTGTGTGAGAAGTCTCTGAAAGAGAGGGGTAGGGTAGTCCTCAGAATAATCCAGGGATTAACTTAACAATGGAAAGAGAAGTTTCAAGGTGGTCAGCTCCGGCTAACCAACAGCCATAACTTGAGAGTTCTCCCAAATAGGTGGAACAGGTGGGCAAGTAAGCATCCCTGTGTGTTGGAGTGTGTGAAAGTACCTTAGATACCCCCCAAGTCCTCCCCTGTTTGTTTGATCCATCTGTTACTCCCTTCCCTGTGTATACCCTCTAACCCTCCTGGCTGTGCTTTATCAGATCAAAGATTTGAATTACTGGCTGCCCTTATGACCATCTAGTTGGATTGATGATTGCTGCATTCTGGATGAATTTTTTTATTTTTTTATTTTGGATTAACTTTTTTTTTTTTGTCTCATTCCTCCTGCTGGCAATTAGTATAAATAAGATAAAAAGAGGAGGAAGAGGAGAGAACCAGAAAGAAAAGAGAGAAAATAAAGATAAGGGGGGAACAGAGGGGAAAAAAGGGGGGGAGAACAAGAGGAGGAGTGGGAAGCAGGGAACAAAAAAAGGCCACCAAGAAAAATAGGTGTTCTGCTGAGCATACATCGGTCAAAACAGGCCAAAAAACGACAAATTCGCCTAAAGTTTATCAGACATAAAGGGTTACAAGATGTGGATGTAGTTAAAAAAAAGTGGAACCAATATCGAAGAAGCATCTGATAACCACATTCAGGAGGTGGGGGTGGAAAGAGATGATTCTACTGTTCTGTCCAAGGGTGAATCCCCACCATTGAATGAAATTTTAGGTGCGGTCCAAAAAAATGGAGAATTAATTGAAGGCATCTCTAGTCAACTTGGGGTAATTCAAATCGATGTGGCCCTGATAAGAGATGAGGTTTCTAAAATACGGGACAGAGTATCCACCATAGAAAAATCCGGAGAGGTCCTGGAGAAGGAAGTGAAAATGGCTAAAATGGAAATCCCTACGTTGAGATCCAAAGCTAACATTCTTAAAAAGAAAGATAGTGGTCCTCGAAGACAGGTCTAGGCGAAGCAATGTGAAAATAATGGACCTACCAGAAGGTATGGAGGGGGACAATCCTGGTGATATGATTCAAAATGTAGTTTTGGAAAAGTTTGGAAAAGAGCACTTCTCTCCACTGTTTTTAGTGGAGAGGGCCATTTGAGTCCCAGGGGGCAAATCAATTCCGGGAAGGCAAGCGCGGGTGCTTCTTGCGAAGATACTTGTCTCAAGAGATAGGGACATGATCCTTAGAAGGGCAAGGGTGTGCCCCTCTATTTTCTACAATGGAAGTAGACTATCTTTTTTTCCAGATTTTTCTCAGGAGACGTAGCTACATCGAGGTTAAAAAACGTCTTCGTTAAAAGATCATTAAATATTCATTTGTGTACCCGGCTAAACTGCAGATAATTTTCAACAGTGGGACTCATTTTTTTGACACTCCTGACCTTGTGGCGGATTGACTTGATCAGAATAATATCTGAACCTTTTCCTTTTCTTTGTTTTCATGGTGGTGGATGGGGTTGGGGGGGAATGAGAAGAGGTGGTCTTAGTGGAGAGATCTGCCCCGGATCAAAAGATGGAGGAGGGCTAGTTTGTAGGTTCTGGGGTGGGTTGCGATGCGTCTCCCAGGCTGGGCGAAGAAAGAGGTAGGAATTGGGTTCTTTTTTGCTTGTTTTTTCCTTTTTTTTATTGATGTCTGTTAGAATGTTAACCTGGAATGTTCGGGGGCTTGGTAATAAAGTAAAAAGACAGGCAGTTTGTGATCGGTTTCGAAGACACCTTCTAGCTATTGTTAGCTTAGTGGAGACCCACTTTGCTGAGGGGGAGATCCCTAGACTCGGTGGGGGATGGGCCGGGCAGACTTATCACTCCACTTTTTCAAGTTATTGAAGAGGAGTAACAGTATTAATTCATAAAGGGATTGATTTTGTCTGTCAGGCCTCCTCCATCGACAAACAGGGGAGATTTGTTTTTCTCCATGGGAATCTATTTGGAAAAATACTGTATGCATTCTGGCTTTTATTTATATTCATCCCCCCTTTTCTCTTCAGTTACTCAATTGTTTATTAACCTTTATGGATCGGTGGCCTGAATGCCCTGTTATAGTGATGGGGGATTTTAACTGTGTTATCGATCCATAAAAGAATAGGGTCCCTACGGATAGAGACTCGTATGTAGAGCATCAAGGGTATCCCTTGGCCCGCTTTTGCCAAGAATCCGGCTTTGTGGTTATATGGGGATATTTAGGAAAGGGGAAATGAGTATATTCTTGTGTTAGTAAATTTGGGAGGTTGATGTCCAGAATAGATCTGGCCTTGATAAATAAAAATTGTTTGAAGTTCATAAAGCATGAAGCTAGGTCTTTGTCTGACAATTTACCTCTTGTTGTTGAATTATGCTTGCTCCAGGATAAATATGGTGCTAGGTCTCCATTTAGATTGACTCATCATTGGATCTCTATAATGGATAACCATGATTTGATCAAACAGGAGATAGAACTCTTTTGGGAAACTAATTATAATTCAGCAGGGACTCACTTGGTTTGGGAGATATGCTGAGAAAGAGAGAGAGCTGCAAGAAGCAGCGGCGGCTGCTATGGATGACTTTTCCACTAAGAATACAGAACAAGCTAGGGAAAATATGCAGAGGACAAGTCAGGCCTTTTGGATAAGGCTCAGCAAAGGCTTTTTTTCAAGGGACAGAAATTTTTCTCTGAATAAGGTCACCCAAAGAAGATGTTGGCTAGAGTGATCTCTAATCAGGATCCAAAAAAAAGAGATAGTTACGATTCGCTCTCCAGATGGCATAATTATCCGGGATCAAAAATCCATTAAAGAAGCATTTGTGAAATATTTTCTTTTCGGAATTCTATAAATCAGAAAATAGTCTCCCAGACGAAACGATTGATTCATATTTGGACTCTATCTCTCTCCCAGTTCTTACAGATGCTCAAAGAGAATCCCCTTTCCTTGCAAGAGCTAGAGGATGCTCTGAAGGCCTGCGCGGGGAAACTCTTCTCTGGGATCTGATGGACTCCCATATGAATTTTATCGTAAATATAGCGATGTGATTTTTCCCTGTCCTCTGAAGGTATTTACTGAGGCAATAGAGGATGGTAGTCTACCAGAATCAATGACAGAGGCTGTAGTGATATTAATATTGAAAAAAAGGTAAAGATCCTTTAGATATGGGCTCATATAAGCCGATCTCTTAATTACTGAGGTGAACCTTCTATCAAGGATTCTTTCTATTAGGCTGTCTAGGGATATTTCACATATTATACGTCCCGACCAAAATAGGTTTATTAGTAATAAGGGTACCCATTATAACGTGCACCGCTTTTTTACCAACGTTCAGTCCTCCGGGGGGATTTCTACTCCATCCTGTCTTTGGATGCCTCTAAGGCCTTTGACAGGGTGGAGTGGAGATTCCTCAGGAAGGTCTTAGAGAGGATGGGATTTGGATCCAAGTTTATAAATATGTTCAAGCTCCTGTATGAATCTCCTAGGGTGAGGCTGAATATTAATAAGATGCTTACAAGGTGTATCTTTTTGGGAGGGGAACTTGTCAAGGATGTCCACAATCTCCATTACTTTTTGATATTTATATTGAGCCCCTTGCTGCTAGACTCAGGCAAGACCCTACGATTGAAGGCTTCGGGATAATGGGAATAGAAGATCGTATTTCCCTATATGCTGATGATGTTTTATTTTATACACAACATACTAACAGTACACTTCTGAGGCTAATTCCTTTGGTGAGGTTTCTGGTCTTGATATTAACTGGTCTAAAACTATTCTTATGCCCCTGGATAAATTACAACCTTTTACTGATAAGTTGCTTAGTAAGCTAACGATTTCCGACTCATTTAAATATTTGGGTATCATTATCTCTGCTAAGAGTCAAGATTTTTTACAGTTGAACTTGATCCCATTGATAACCAAATTGAGATCTAAAATAAATATTTGGCTCCGACTTCCGCTATCTAGAGCCGATAGAATATCATTGGTGAAGATGGTGATATTGCCCCAATTATTGTACATCTTCAGGAATTCCCCAGCGTGGATTGAAGATACGTTTTTCAAGTTAATTTAGAGAATTATCAATGATCTACTCTGGGGGAGTCAGGCTTAAATTGGAGCATTTTTATAAGCTAATGGAACAGAGAGGATTAAATCTGCCCTATTTCAAAGGCTATTTTATAGCATCACAGCTATGGTTGTACCATGAATGGGATAAAAGTCCACTATGTAGAATTTTGGTGAAGAGGTCGCTACATGATAATGTATTTTTCCTACTGGAATCTGGTCAATTAATCAATTCCCAACAGGACTATATATTTGCTGCAAAGCTACTTATTAAAGAGGACCTTTATCAGTTTTGACATAGACTAATTATGGTATTACCTTGTAGGGTGGCCCCCACTGATGCCATGGGTGTTTTTTTTTTTTTTTTAAGTAAGGGGGAGTAAGATTTAAGAAATAAGAAATGGAAATGATTATATTGATGTTTTATTTTTTGTATGATTATTCCTTAATAAAAATTTAAAACGGAAAAAATAAAAAGTACCTTAGATACCACATCAAAAGTCCATCTTTATCTTGAGGCTTTCACTGCAGTCCATTCCTGCATCAGAGTTGGAGGCTTCTGTTTGCCAGGAGAACTTTCTCCCTGTTGTGGTAGATGAAGGGACCATAACTTTAGTAACTCCGCCGCTTGTGAAGGAGACATTGAAACATAGTTAGTGCCATTCCTGCGAACAATCAATTTCACTGGGAACCCCCAGCGGTAGGGAATGTTGTTTTCTCTCAGTATAGCAGTATATTTGGCAGATTCCCTTCTTCTCGCCAGGGTTGTGGGGGAGAGGTCGGCATAAAGTGAGATCTGTTTGAACTTCTCAGGGATGTCTTTCTTACGACCAGCCCCTCTCAGTAGGTTGTTTTTAAAGTGAAAAAAATGTAGTCTCACCAACACATCTCTTGGCGTGCTAGCAGGCACAGATCTAGGTTTGAGAACCCGTGTGCTCTGTCTATAAGGAGATCCCTTTTAGGGGTGTCAGGGAGAATTGACGTAAAGAGATCCATCAGGAATTCTTGGAGAGAGTCATTGGTGACAGTTTCAGGGATATTCCTGAGTCTGATGTTATTTCTCCTAGACCGATCTTCAAGATCTACTAGCTTTATAGCTGCTACATCATCCTGTGTTTCATTATATGAATCAACCATGGAGTTCTTTAAACTCCTCCATTTTCTACTCTAGATGGGCAGTTCGGTCCCCTATGGCTGTTATGTCCACTCTAATGGTGTTTAATTCTGATTTGTATTTCTGAATGGAGACTGTTTTTTTAAGTCAGTCATTAGGTTCTGGCTGAAAATGTCATTATTATTATCTCCCTCTCAGACCTTGATTGCCTCCTATTGGGGAGCTGTGGGCAGAACCCCCACTAGAAATGCAGGATTTCCTTGCCGTTGGTGACTGGTCTGCTGCTCCGGAGGTCGTTTGGAGCCTTGTGGAGCGCTTAGATGTGGAGCCCAGCACTTCCTGCGATACCTCGTGTGGTGAGCAGGTGCCATCTTGGATTGGCGCAGAGGAGAACAAAGAAGTTAACTTTGTTGGAGGACCTGGAGTCTTCTTCGTCCTCGTCATCCTCCTGCTTTCCCTGACATCTGTGTGCGATGTGGAGGCAGTTAAGGAGGTATGGAGGGCCAGAGATAGCTTCCACCAGCGCTGTTTGAAGCTGAAGGCAGCCGGAGCTCATACGCGCGCGTCCTCTCAGCTCGGCATCAGGCACGCCCCCACCAAGATTAAATTGACCTGTTAGCTCTATTCATCAGGTCAGTACAATTACAGATACCACATTTATATATATATGGGTTTTGTTTTTACAGTGTTCCCTATGAAATAAAACAGACGTGTTCTCTTCATTCTCCAGGTCAGTACAATTACAGTGATACCACATTTATATAGTTTTATGGGTTTTGTTTTTACAGTGTTCCCTATGAGATAAAACTGACCTGTTCCCTTCATTCTCCGGGTCAGTACGATTACAGAGATACCACATTTATATAGTTTTATGGGTTTTGTTTTTACAGTGTTCCCTATGAGATAAAACTGACCTGTTCCCTTCATTCTCCAGGTCAGTACGATTACAGTGATACCACATGTATATAGTTTTATGGGTTTTGTTTTACAGTGTTCCCTATGAGATAAAACTGACCTGTTCCCTTCATTCTCCGGGTCAGTACGATTACAGTGATGCCACAGCTTAGCTCCATTGAAATGCATAGAGCTGAACTGTAAAACCACACACACCCTATGGAAGGCTGTGGTGCTGTTTTTGGAAGAAACAGTCATGTTTTTGTAGTCCTGCACAGTCCTTTTAAATTGCTTCTGCAATAGATTGTATTGAGTTGGTAAATCAATTTAATCCTCTATTGCTTTGTCCTGACAGAGCTCTGCCACCTGCAGGGCTCCATGGGAACTGCGACTCTAAAAAGCCCTGGTTTCTTCAGCGAGACCAGGGCTTTCAATTTCAACCAATGGCTTCCCTGCTCACCGCACGGGGGAGCCAGTCCAATCCTGGGAGTGCGTGATCCTGTGTTTTTCACCTATTAGATGATGTGGTCACATTTGAACATGACATCTGAGGCTAAACGTCTGCGATCGGTGTTAATTGGTTCCGAGATGACCATTCGATGTTGAAACCATTGTAACTTGAGTGCATAACTTTATGAGAAACTAGTAATTGGTTCCAAAGCCCCAAAACATCATTCCAAGATGCAATAAAATCAAAAGTTAAGAAAAAAAGCAGATAACTGGGACGGATGGGGCAGGTCCTGACGTACAACAGTCAGAAAATCACTATGTGATGAGGACTGGAGCTTCTTCGGGGTCTTGTGCTGCACACAATGTATGTATGGAATACAGAAAACCAGCCGGCCAGATCTCGGTGGTGATTCCATTACACAAATCTCGCTTCATAAATCCAAATGAAATATATCAAAATGAATCAACTTCATTTTATTAAGGCATGTATTAAAAATCCTGTAACATACAGCAGGGTTGAGTCGAAACACATTGAAGGAACGCAGCAGAATGCGCCCACATTACACCCATCTGAAGGCCTTAGTTAGAGGCTTTACATTTTCTCCTAAAGTGCATAATGTGGTCCTAAGGACAGTACAGAGGCATCTCTCTCACCTCATCGCTGGTTAGAAGGTCATATGAGTAAATCACATGACTGCTGCCATCTTTATTGGCATGGATGGGGTGGCAGTATTGTCTACATGGGCAGCTGAGGGCCTTCTAACCAGCGATGAGAGAAATGCTTGTGTAGTCACTAATGCCACATCATGCCCTTTAGGAAAACCCTCTACGATACCAAAAAATTGTATAAATGGAAAGTCATTTGGAGCATTTGTGTTTTTGGCGTTACTTTAGTGTCTGGTGTATGAACTCCTCACAGCTCATGGGATTTTGCAGACTGTATACTCTTTGTATGAGGACTGTACACATAGTAGTCACAAAGCAGAATTTCTGGGCCTCTGTTGTGGCGGTGTGTAGTTAGTTTTGTACACAATGTGCCCCCATAAAATGCAGATTTTGGTAACATGGCGGCCGTGTATGACGGCTAGATATAGCACGTCTCCTGTTCTAGTGTTTTCGTGAGCAGGCTCCACATTTTAGGTATTTTTAAGCCTTCACACCCTATTATATTAGCTTTACATTTTTGATCTTCTTGGATGTAAGTTATAGGCATCAATGTTTCTTTCGATGTAGTTTGAAAAAATTTAGTTTTCTGGAAATGTATCAGTTTTGGGGGTTGCGCTCATTTATAAGGCTCCTTTCACATCACCGTTTCTCCTTTCCGTTCTCCGGCTCTGTTGAGGAGCAGGAGAACGGAAAGGACGGATTCTGCAGATAACTGAGACCTAACTGAGCGTAGCGGAGCAGCCTAAAGACCCCATAGACTATAATTTGGTCCGTTCGTTGTCCGCTCAGACCATGATTTTTGAGCGGAGACTCAGGACTTTCGTCTCCGCTCAAAAATCATGTTCTGAGCAGACACCGAACGGATCCCATTATAGTCTATGGGGTCTTTAGGCTCCGTTAGGTCTCAGTTATCTGCAGAATCCGTCCTTTCCGTTCTCCTGCTCCTCAACAGAGCCCGAGGACGTAAAGGAGAAACGGTGATGTGAAAGGAGCCTTAATTACAGTTTGACATATAAAGGTGACGGTGTATGTAAAATGGAAGTTTTACAATGTTGCAGGTGTCTACCTTGAGAAATGATATGGTGCGCGCCCTATGTGCACAGTATTTTGCGACTTTTGAAGATTCTCAACACTTTTCCAAAGTGACATGGGAAAGTGGGCAAAACTTTATGCTGGATTTGCTATAATTTATGCCAGAATCTAAAGTAATGGGACTCAAATAGATGGTCGGCACTACTCACCAAGACCACTGGAATCCAGGTCGTGGAAGAGCAACAAGAAGATTGAATAAGGGGGGTGCTCAGTGTCGAAAAAACATAAATAGAATGGAGCATGAAAAATGTGTCCACGGCACTCACCCCATTACAAATAGTCCATTTATTCATAGGAAAGTGCAACACTCGGATTACTTACTGAGCCTCGCTGTCGATTTCTGCCTCTTAGTCCTAAATTAGTTCATTTTTTTCATGAAACAGTAAAATATCTCACTTTGAACATCTGCTATGTGTTCTATTTTACTATACTCACTTCTATAGCGCTGACATATTCCGCGGCGCTTTACAGACATAAATATCATATCACACTGTCCCCTGTGGGGCTGACAATCTAAGGTCTACTGTGAATAAATTATGGGTCTAGGAGAATCAAATCATCACATTCAGTTTTTATTTACATTTTACACATTGCCCCAACTTTTTGGGAATTGGGGTTGTCATTTATACACCAGGAGGAGGTGACACGCACATCATATAAAATACTGTACAACAAACAAGGAAACCGAGGGGGAGGCTTGTCACCATCTGACATATTCCTGATACAGGGATTATATCTTCTCTCGATATACTCAGTTTCTGCCTAATATGTTTCAACTGGAGGCAGGAGAAAAAAGAATCAGCTTGGGAGGTTATACTTAAATTGACGACCACCCTAAAATTTCATAATTCTCAATGACATCATTAAGCCAATATAAAAAGGAGATTCATTAGTAGCAGCTACCTCTTAATGGAAAAGATGGCAAAACGGCAAGCTTACAAGACCACTCAAGTCCCTTCATCAGATGACAAGTATCTGAAGAGTCGTAGATTTATACACAAAAGGACAGAGGAATAGTGAGGAAGAGGAGACAATTATGAAGGACCGACCAATATGTACGGTGGAGGAAACTGGTGCGGCAGCTACAGAGAATCATAATGATGAACCCAAGAGATCTGAGGAGCAAATTCATAAACATAAATCCATGTGACACATTATTTCCTGATCAGAGTGTATCAAAGGTTTTCATGAGATTGTGTTCCTACGTTCTCCTGTCCCTCTCAGATTTAAAATTCCCCTTTAATATCAAGATCATCATGTCTGTAAAAATGCTTTGGTACAGGTAGGTCTTTCCTTGCTCTGGCGATGAGAGTTCATTCTTATTCTAAGCTTTTGACCAGTTTCATCTACATGAAGACCCCAGTAGGTCATTTTTAGAGATAAGCGAAGCGAGCTTTGGATGCTACATCTGAAGCCGCTTCGCAAAAAAATTTGTTATAATGCTGTACGGAGATCCTTCTCCGTACAGCATTAGAATGTACTCCCTCCAATGAGACGAAGTCTGTTATTCAGGAAGTCACGTGTGAATAACTTCGGTAATTGATTATTACAGTGAAAACCCACTTTAAAACGAAGCAGAGTTTGGTTCCAAGGTTTTTTGCTGTAGTAATCAATTACCAACATTATTCAACAGTCACGCGACACTTGGTGAATAACAGCTTTCACATCATCAGAGGCAGTACATTCCAATACTGTACTTAGAAGGATCTCCGTACAGTATTATAACAAATTTTTTAGCGAAGTGACTTCGGATGTAGCATCCGAAGTCGAATCGATCATCTCTAGTCATTTTCATGAAGTAGATCGCATATGGCATGGTGGAGGTGAAGGTACCTGGGATCTCATAATCCTGATATGTATTGGGTATCTGTATCATTAGTGGTCATTGTGTATGGTCTTACAATTCGTCAGGTACCAGGGGAATTGATGGTGGGATGAAAATGATGAGCTTTCCTGGAACGTTCTTAGTTGTTGTTTAAATCCAGTCGGAATGATTATGATATCGCCAGTGTAATGTATTTGCATATCGTGGCATCATTTTACTTCCAGTTGCGTTGCTGGTCTTCTGTGGATATGTGCGATCACCAAGCCAACTCAACGCCAGTCTTGGTGAGCACTATTGTGTCCTCCACTAGAGCCAAACGCGATATAGTCTTCAGAGGCTTAGAAGAAGAATAAAGAGCTCATCGCAACGCAAAAGAAAAAAGGAAAGGTCTTCCACCTGTACCAAAACATTCCTATAGTTATGACTACATCATTACAGACATGAAAGTTCTGATATTAAAAGCGAATATAAAATCTCAGAGGAGCAGGACAATCTGGCAGTACAAGCTCATGACAACCTTTGACGCACTCAGATCAGGAATTATTGTCATGGATTTTGCAACCCAATTTACTGCTACAACTGGTCCGCTCCTAGTCATCTGCTCTACATCACTTGTCTCACCAACCTCGCTATTCCAATGTATTTTGTGCATAAGTATGTGACTTCTTCAGACACGTTAGGGCACAGTATCTGAAGAGATCAGAGTAGTTTTAAAAAAATGCAATTTTGTAATGTTTTTCAGTTCGCAATTAAAAGGTATCAATCAATAAAGGGGCAGAGTGGTGAAGCATGGGGGGAGTGGTGGCATCCAGCTGGTAGAGAGACAACATATTACGAAGCAGAGTCTTCTACAGCCCATAGTATTCTTTCAGACAATGGGATTTATTGATAGTTCTTATTAAAAAAAAAATCCTCAAACGGATGTCTTTGTGTGAATTTTTTCATGTCTACTAAGTATTGATTTAGTTGCAAAGCCTTTTTTACATACGGCACACTGATGCGGCCTGTCGCCTGAGTGAGTGCTCAGATGTACACGGAGTTGGGCTTTTTCTGTGAAGCATTTCCCACATTCTGAACATGAATATGGCTTCTCTCCTGTGTGATATCTCTTATGTGTTGAATAATGTGAACTACTTGCAAAACATTTTCCACATTCTACACATGAGAAAGGTTTTTCTCCTGTGTGAACTCTCTCATGTATAACAAGACTTGATTTTTCCGTGAAACATTTTCCACATACTGAACATGAAAATGGCTTCTCTCCTGTGTGAACTTTCTCATGTTTCCCAAGAGCTGATATATTTCTAAAACATTTCCCACACTCTGAACATGAATACGGCTTCTCTCCTGTGTGAATTTTCTGATGCATGACAAGACTTGATTTTTCTGAGAAACGTCTCCCACATTCAGAACATGAATATGGTTTCTCCCCTGTGTGAATTTTCTGATGTTTAATAATATATGATTTATCTACATAGTATTTCCCACATTCTGGACATGAATATGGCTTCTCTCCCGTGTGACTTCTCTGATGTACAAACAGAGCAGATCTATCTGCAAAACATTTTCCACACTCTGAACATGAATACGGTTTCTCCCCTGTGTGAACTCTCAAATGTCTTACAAGAGTTGATTTCATCATAAAGCATTTCCCGCATTCTGAACATGAATGTGGCTTCTCTCCTGTGTGCTTTTTTTTATGTACAGAAAAACTAGCATAGCTTGTAAACTCCTTTCTACATTCTCCACAATAAAGCTCGTTACCTCCTTTCTTTCTTGTATTTGTGGTAACGATCTGTGATTGGCCAGGAGAAGGTTCCTCCTGATTAGGAGGATTCCCTGACAGATATGGACATGTACCAATCTGTGGTAGATTAGAAGATTCCTCATGATTAGGAGGATTACATGAAAGATACGTAGAGTGAAGTCCTGGATGTACATTCAAGTTAATAGGGTTTTCTCCTGAAGAGCGATGCATGACCTCTTTATAATTCTGTGATCTGACGTTTCCCTCAGAGTTCCTACTGGGATTTTCTGTTGGGATTAAGATAAATTTTGTCATTTGTTGTTCAATTCACAAAGTATTTAAATATAAAACCCCCCTATTAAGCTGGGAACATATGCAGTATGCTTTTTTTTATAAACACTATTGGATTTTTCATTAAAGAGACTCAATCCTCAAAGAAAATTTACAATTATACAAGAAAATATAACAAAAAAAATGTAATACAATTTTGAACAGTGTGCCAGCAATGTTTCGCCCAATCGTTCCATCCCTCTCCAAGGCCAAACGACAAAGAGTTGTAACACTTTAGCCAAAGAGGTTGAGTGTCAGCACTACATATCCGTCATGTCACCTTCGAACGTCCCAGCGTACCCTTGGACCTCCTCTATCTCATAATCAGAAAAAAAACATCTAATTAGATGGTGTTTTTGTCCGATTGTGGCAAGCCTAGATATTGCTGCATAGTGGGAATTTGCAACGTCAACCACCCTGATAATAGGCACTACTTAGCTAGAAAAATAGATGGTAGATGGACAGATTCCCTAAGAGAGGCAAGTGGTCTTTGCCCAGAATGAAAAAATCTCTCTATAGCACCCAGGTCTCCATGGAACCTACATACACGGTGCACTAGGCCTAAAACCTATCTCCAATAGGAGCCAAGCCTAGGACAGTCCCACAGTCATGATATAAATCAGTACACGGCATCCCACATCGGGGGTATAAGGTATGGAGACAGATCCATCGTAAAATCTTACACTGCTCTGTCTTTCTGTCTCAGGTCCTCTCTATGATCTATCACCCCATATCCGATTCCAAGAAATTACTTGCATAATGATGGTACAGTAAAAAAGCTATAACCAGAGACAGTAGACCATTGGGGGGAACGAAAGGGGAATAGAAACATAAGAGACATTCAACATGTTTGACACAGACAGCAGGAAGTGGATCGGGCAATGGGGAGGGTCTACTGCAGTGAAATTCGAGGTCATAACGGGTTAGTGATCCAGTACGTATCCCAAATGAACTGAAAGAGATCCAATTTGTCCTCCAGTAGAGGGTCATGTAGCCACCGTTCTAATGTCTGCAGCTTAGGCATAAAGATCAGAGAGCGGGCAATAAGACAGTGGGCTGCCGTCAGCACTTGTACCCATAATTTACGTGTTTCCCAACCGGCGTGGGTGTGACATTCAGCGGATATTTAAGTGGGTCAAGGAGGATACTACAAACAGACCATGACCATGCACCAAAACGGGCGAATCAATGTACAGTCCCAAAATATATGGGGAAGCGTTCCTCGAGAGGAACCAAATCTTCGAGACTGCCCGACGTAGCTTATGGAGGAGATCAGGGCTATGATACCAGTGCATCAGTATGGTATATTGTACTGGTTCTGGTTCTCCTCATATGTCATAATGAGGACTTCACCGCCCAACTCTAATCGAGGCGCCAAGTGTTATCCAGCAGCGTCTTTCCCAAGTATATGTATGCCTAGTCATCCGGACCGAATCTGGATTTGAGAGAATTGCATATCTGAAATGAATCCACTAGTAGAGGGCCCTCTTCTGCGGAGTCACTCAAATGCATTCCCACACCCGAAGCAGATCGGCCGAAACCGCTGCTTTCAGTACAATAATGGCCTGACTAGTACAGATCACAAGCAGCTTTTGAGTCACCCTCACTTTCCCATAGATTGTAAGCTCTTGCGAGCAGGGCCCTCGCTTCTAGTGTTTCAGTTGTATATTAGCCGGTTACAATGTCTGAACTTGTAAAGCGCTGCGGAATATGGTGGCGCTATAGAAATAAAGATTATTATTATTATTCGGAAGGGAGACTGTCACCCCTAAAAAAAGCCGTCTGGAAAGTGTAAAGTGTCTAATTTGGGTGTAGAAGGATATAGCTGAGGGGGAAGGGCTGCATATTTAGCCTGCAGGTCAGCAAAGGACATCTCTCTCAAATATGGATCCACTAGGTCTGAGAAGGGGAAAACTTTCTTTTGAAGTCATGGACCAGTAGCATGTGTGGTTACACTATCCAGAAGGAGGTCATGGAAGAGTGTCGGGTATCTAAGAGAAATTTATGGCAGCAGGTGATCCAAACGGCCCGAGTAAGCACTATGGGACCAAGCAAATCCCTAGGAGTAGAAGGTGTATATGGGCTCAACCAGAAGAATGGGTTTGGATAAATTGGCTTTAACCAGAGTTTCTCAATTTGCTTCCGATGTTTTAAGCTGAGAGGGAAGCCCAAGAGGTCACACAACGCAGTGGGGATGCCCAGTAGTACTGAAGGATATCTGGTACCTCCAAGATCGCTGGGATCTGCCAGCCATTAGACTGAACAGTGTGTCGGAGACTTGATTACATTATCTTAAGGTCTTGTAAGGAGGGTTTTGAATAAACACAGGAGCCTTGGGAGGATATTTACTGCTGCTATAGGGAAGCGTCACTACTTTATCACAATTGTCAGAAGATGCTCCAGCAAAGCTTTGCCTGAAGTCTTAAAGGGGTTGTCTCATCATAGACAATGGGGGCTTATCGTTAGGATATGCCCCCATTGTCTTATAGGTGCCTGCACCTATATCGGGAACAGAGCCCCGCATGGTGGTGGCTGGAGGACGCCGGTCCGGCCACCACCAAGCAGGCTCCCCACAGAAGTTAATGGGAGCTTACCGCACATGACCGGCCACCGCTCCTATTCACTTCTATGGGCTTGATGGAAATACCTGAGCTAGCGCTTGGCTATTTTCGCAGGCCTCAAAGAAAATGAATGGAGGACGGCTGCGCAGTGCGCCCTCCTTCACTTTCGGGGCTCCGTTCTCTATATAGGTGCGGGTCCCACACCTATAAGACAATGGGGGCATATCCTAACGATATGCCCCCATTGTATATCATGAGAATACCCCTTTAAAGATCCCGTCCTCTGCTTTGTCTGGGAAGAGCCCAGGTCCTCATGGATTTCCAACTGCACATTATAAAAGAGGATTAGGGATATTATGGCGTCCCCCCTCAATTTCTGGTAGGCTGCAATGTGATACTGTCAGCGGAAAGATAAAAGTGTTTGCCCCTGTTACTGACCCATTTGAAACGGTGGGTGAGGTCACAGGCACAGATTGGGACGGGAAGCAGTGGGGTTTGCTGCTAGCAGAGAAGGCTTACTGAATACAGTTCGGGTCCGTCCACGCCATATGTGATGCCAGGCGGTACAAGGTACTCTTCGTTCTTCTTAACACCAGTACTGAAGAGGCATTTGATAGAGTGGATCAGATGAATTTACAGAAGGTTCTCAAATCTGGTCTTTGTAAAGTCCTCCCGATATAAGTAATCGTCATGCAGGGTACTGAGACCTGGGAGATGTTACTCACCAGGTATGTCCACTCTCACCACCCGTGCCTATTCTGGTTATGGAGACTACAATACAGAAAATCAGACAATCCCCAGAAATAATAAGCCTTAACCCTTACTCTCACAGCCACTTTCACTGGTGACTTGCTTATCCTTACGACTATTCCGCGACGCGCCATTCCTTTTATCTATGTATGTCCAATTTAAAGGTTAATTTGGAGAAATCTGAGACTTTGAATTAGTCTACTTCTTATACTGTAATTGGTTCGCTTAAAGGGGTTGTCAGCTTTTTACCATTGATGACCAATTCTCAGGATAGGTGATCAATATCAGATCGGGGGGTCTGACTCCCAGCACCCCCCGCCGATCAGCCGTTTGAGGACAAAGCTGAGCTGCCTCCTCTGTTTACCTGCTCGCTGTAGTAATTGCAGTGGTGAGCAGTGTAAATACAAGTATGGCGCCCACATTCACTCCTACGGGACGGCATCTTCCTATGCACTTGAACAGACGGAGCCATCCCAAAGAAGTAAATGCGGGCGCCATACTTGTAATTACACTGCTCACCACTGCAATTACTACAGCGAGCAGGTAAACAGAGGAGGCAGCTCAGCTTTGTCTTCAAACGGCTGATCGGCAGGGGTGTCGGGAGTCAGATCGGATAATGATGACCTATCCTGAGAACCAAACATGCTGCTTGATTACCAAAGGTCAATTGCCTGACCGAAACGTTACGATACTATATGTGGCTTATTCAATTAGAAATTATTCAGGATATGGTTATACTGTATGGAAACGGTTTATGACCAATTAAAAAGTATTTGCTAAATATCTCTGGAGTGCCGTGGATTTCAATATATTTAGTGATTGGCATTTGCCCTCTACATGCACCTGAATCCAATACATTTTTGGGTGTGCAGATCATATACTCTCTATTCTATCCTGCGAATAGATCATCAATGGTAAAAAGCTGACAAGCCCTGCTTAAATGACCAGAGGGAACAATAAAAAACCCAGGCATCCTCCACTTAGAGGCTTTAGAAGGCACTGGTTTGAGACCCCTGAATGCTGCCAATGTCGGCCATTTACCCCTGCCTGTGGGACAGTGCCGGTGACTGAAATGATGACCTCCACGACTATTCACCGCACCACTTATGTTCCACATCATCCCCTATGGGCTGTTTTGGATACGTGCACCAGGACTCCCTATCAATGTAGTAGAGGTAGTCCTGGCAGTGGGCAGGCGCAAGACCATCCTTTAGACATGGCTTGGCTCTGATGGACCCCCCCGCTCAAGTTATTTTTACAGAAAGTGGCCCACGAGTTGGGCGAAGGCATCCCTGGGTAAGAAAACTGGTATGGAACCAGGAAAGGGGACTTCAGTGGGATACCCCAATTCCACTCGGAGTGAGGGACTATGCTGTGGGGTGTGTATGGGGGAGACCGCGAGTAATGAGCCTTCAAACATGTCTGGGGCCACTCTTGGGATTCACTCTTCTCTCAGAGTGAATATAATCGATATGTAGGCGCCATTTACTGGGCAGTGCCATTGTTCTTTTGTTTGTATTTGCCCCGTCTCCTTTGATAGATCCGGCAGCGTACAGATCACCCACATGTAGATGATATCTATCCACCGAGCTTGTCTGAGCAGAGTATTGTGGACCAGCTCTGAATCATTGCCTCTTACTCTGTTTACTACTTTGGCGTCTGGACTTCTCAGTGTAAGTATTCTGTTTGAAATGCTCAATAAAAAATGTTAAAAAAAAACCACAAATCTGGGCATCTGAATTACTGCCGATCACAGCCAGTTACTGTGTATGTAAAAGAAAAATTCACCAGCACTTGGAGGACCTTCACTTACCCTTCATGTCTTAGACATGTAAGAAACACTCTCAAAAATATATACTCCACCAAATCTTTTGTATTTAATAAAATCCTATTAACCTTCATTTGAAGTGTAGCTGCAGTTAAGAGTCTCTACAGAATATCCAAACCTGAAGACTTGCTCTTAACAGCAAAACACCTGAAGAAACCTTCCAATTCCCTTCCTCCATTCATGATTCCATACCTTTGGTCACATGGACTGGAATGTCCTCCTCCACCTCACTCTTACGCGGGGGATCGCCCATCATCCGCTCTTCTTCATCCTCCACTTTAATATCAGTCACATCCTCCCCCTGATTTGTCATCTGTAACAATTCAGGACAATACAGCAGACAGGTGGGAAATCTAACAGATCCACATAGGAGACCCCCACCATCTATGACCCCTATATGACTGCAGGACCCCTTTATATAGATGTGTATAGGGCTCAGCTCCATCTACCTGATGGTTCTCTGTGAGCTTCTCCTCTGGACAGTCCTGGGAATACAGAGGACGGGGACATCTCTCGGGGGGATTTCCTTCTATGAGTCCATCTGTAGGAAACACACAGGGACAGGAGAGATTATTACATGAGATGATGGGAGTAGTATTCAGGTGACCCATGACAGCTCCCCTCCTTACCCTGCTGATCGCCCCATAAATCCGTCTCCTCTTTTGCTTCATCTTTAACCTCAACCTTAATATCCATCAGATTTTCATCCTAAATAAGAAAAATGCAAAATGATCTTTGGTTCCATCACTTTCTGGTCAGATTCTGGGGAGACTTCAGCTCCATCTACCTGATGGTTCTCTGGGAGCTTCTCCTCTGGACAGTCCTGGGAATACGGAGGACGGGGACATCTCTCGGGGGAATTTCTCCTCCTGGATCCATCTGTGGAGACACAAGCACACAGTGACTGAATACATGGCCTCCTGTAGATCTGTCTATAGATCAGACTCTTCTCTCAGCTCCTTCACTTCTAGGTTTAGTGATCTGGGCCTAAATAACAATGTTCTGCTCCTCACCAACTTTCTGCCAAACCCCAAGATAATTTCCAGGCCTGGAGCTGCTCTTCCATCCAGAGACTCAGCTTTCACTTCTTCCTCAGAGGGGGGGCATTTTGAGCAGGTGGAAGACGCATAATAATCATCTTTATTTATTGGTTTATATTTTGATAGTAGATCTACTATCAAGATCATAACAAGATGCTCGACTATGCACTAGGCTACTTAACAGTTAGGCGACCCCCCCCCCCTCCCCAAATGCATCCACACACAATGCTGTAACTGTCACGAATACAGGGGAGGGGCGGGACACAGAACTAGGCCTCAAGGGAGAGGGAAAAGGTCACCTCCTAGGAAGCCCCTAAACCTGGCCCTGACTCCTGTCAGTATGTATAGACCCTGGGAAAATACATACGCCGGAACCTAGACCTTAGGAGCCCTGAAATGCCCTAGTTAGTGGCAAGGAATGAGACTACAGGTGAACGAACCAGCGTCTCCCTGAGGCCTAGTAACGACAAGCACAGGGGAACAACCAAATATAAAGAGCAGTACAACTTATCTTATAGAAAATGGATGAGCAGGAACACAGGAAAGGTCCACATACCAACTTTCCAAATCCAAGCAAAGAATATCAACCTCATGGTATGACGTGTGAGACCAAACTAAGTAGGGAAAGCAGTAATGACCACAAGCTGCACCTGACAAGAGGTATGGTCATTACCAAACCACAACACTGAGAATCAAGAGACTGTCAGGTAACCTCACGTGCAGTCAGTCTCTCAGATCTTCTAACCTCTGTCACAGAAGGTACCGTGACAGTAACCTTCTGTCAACTGAAGGCGGAGGGAAGACCACACTACAGATGCACAACAATTACAGGAACGCGCTGTGGTCTACAATATGATAGGGACACTATAGCACACCGACTTTCAATGGTAACACAGGAAAGCCGTACTTTGAGGATGTGGGAATGTTGAGAACAGTAAGAAATGACTCACAAAATTTTTATATTTAATATACAAAAAAGTACAGTGCTACAGGTTAAAAGATGACAAAAAGACACATAAGAAAACAGTACAGAATTTGATTGGTTAAGGATCCACGCTGGGAGCACAGCTGAAATCCGATCAGTCCTACATCAGAGGTCTCTCGTGGCTCTGACCATGTCTGGTTTTCAGTATGCAATTTTTAAAGGGGTCTTAGCCGACCAGAATAACAGAATAAAGTGGTCTTAGAAGGCAGAAAATGCTCAAAACCCCAGATGCTGTTGCGCATTTGTAACCGGGGGAGCAAATCCTGCACATGTGGTCTGTTGTTAACAGCAATCCCCAGCAAAACGCATACAATGGAGGATGCAGGAAGCGGACCACATGTACCGCAAAGACATCCTACACAGGATAGCCAAATGTGCGGATGTGATTGGCTATAGAAAGCAAACATTTACAAAGAAAAAATGTGCACTACAATGGAAAACGCAATTGACAATATGTGGCTAAACCCTCACACTGATATTAAAATGAGACTTTCGACAATATATTCTTATATCTAGAACACATTTGGCTCCTCTGTGTAGGATGTCTTTGGGTACATGTGGTCCGCTGCCGGCATCCTCCATTGTATGCATTTTTGCTGGGGATTGCCGTTAGCAATGGATCACATGCGCAGGATTTGTTCCCCCGGTTAGAAATGTGCAACAGCATCTGGGGTTTTGAGCATTTTCTGCCTTTTATGACAACGTTATTCTGTTTGTACATGCACGCCTGGAGGTGGGGCAACTCCGGGTTTGAATGTGCCTGGATTCTGATGTATGGGTGACATTCAGGTGAGTCACATGAGTCAGTGATAGGTGGGACTCACAGCCTCCTCCCATTGTATGTGTGATTTCACACTGGAGGTAACTGGGAGTTGTTCGGTGT
This sequence comes from Bufo gargarizans, assembly GCF_014858855.1. Taxonomy (NCBI): domain Eukaryota; kingdom Metazoa; phylum Chordata; class Amphibia; order Anura; family Bufonidae; genus Bufo; species Bufo gargarizans. Next base: position 60,487,937 of record NC_058083.1, on the reverse strand, counting down.
GTGTCGGATCTTATGCCCCTGTAATTGCCCATATGGCATAGATAGGTTAGCGTGCCACTTTGAGAGACCTTGACGGGGTGTGCGGGCTCCAATATGTTCTTGATACAAGAATATATTGGCGAAAGCCTCATTTTAATCAGTGTGATAGTTTAGCCATATATTGTCAATTGCATTTACCATTGTAGTGCACTATTTTTGTAAATCTTGGTCTTAGCCGACCACCCTATCTCCTCTTAGTCATGTGACAGGGGGTTGTATCCGACCACCCTACTCTCCTCTTAGTCATGTGACAGGGGGCTGTAGCCGACCACCCTACTCTCCTCTTAGTCATGTGACAGGGGGCTGTAGCCGACCACCCTACTTTCCTCTTAGTCATGTGACAGGGGGCTGTAGCTGACCACCCTACTCTCCTCTTAGTCATGTGACAGGGGGCTGTATCCGACCACCCTACTCTCCTCTTAGTCATGTGACAGGGGGCTGTATCCGACCACCCTACTCTCCTCTTAGTCATGTGACAGGGGGCTGTAGCCGACCACCCTACTCTCCTCTTAGTCATGTGACAGGGGGCTGTAGCCGACCACCCTACTCTCCTCTTAGTCATGTGACAGGGGGCTGTAGCCGACCACCCTACTCTCCTCTTAGTCATGTGACAGGGGGCTGTATCCGACCACCCTACTCTCCTCTTAGTCATGTGACAGGGGGCTGTAGCCGACCACCCTACTCTCCTCTTAGTCATGTGACAGGGGGCTGTAGCCGACCACCCTACTCTCCTCTTAGTCATGTGACAGGGGGCTGTAGCCGACCAGCCTACTCTCCTCTTAGTCATGTGACAGGGGGCTGTAGCCGACCACCCTACTCTCCTCTTAGTCATGTGACAGGGGGCTGTAGCCGACCACCCTACTCTCCTCTTAGTCATGCGACAGGGGGCTGTAGCCGACCACCCTACTCTCCTCTTAGTCATGTGACAGGGGGCTGTAGCCGACCACCCTACTCTCCTCTTAGTCATGTGACAGGGGTCTTAGCCGACCACCCTACTCTCCTCTTAGTCATGTGACAGGGGGCTGTAGCCGACCACCCTACTCTCCTCTTAGTCATATGACAGGGGGCTGTAGCCGACCACCCTACTCTCCTCTTAGTCATGTGACAGGGGTCTTAGCCGACCACCCTACTCTCCTCTTAGTCATGTGACAGGTGGCTGTAGCCGACCACCCTACTCTCCTCTTAGTCATGTGACAGGGGGCTGTAGCTGACCACCCTACTCTCCTCTTAGTCATGTGACAGGGGGCTGTAGCCGACCACCCTACTCTCCTCTTAGTCATGTGAAAGGGGGCTGGCTAATTACATGGAAAAGGTGGAAAGTTTTATGGCATAATTTTAATCCTCTTGTAGGTATCTCTGAGAAGGATAACGTGACTGGGAAGTTATGCAGGATATATTACCAACCGAGAAATACCAAACACGAATATGATATAGTAATCCATTAAACCAATGTCATTTGGTAGGTTTCCTAAAGCCGAAAATCCTGACATTACAGACCAAAGAAGATCATAAGATATTTATTACAAAATATGATTTTTGGGGTCTATGCTGTATACAGCCACCATTCACCAGCATGAGGTACCTGGAGACGTCCTGTGTGCAGCATCGTGAATGCCATTAGTATCTAGTAAGTGATGTTTTAGCACTTCTGAGACACTGGCAGACAGCTCGGTTCTTTGTCTGCAAAACACTTTGTGTCACGCTGATGCTTTGTGTCTGCTGCTGTCCCAGACAGGTGTCGCTCCTCTCTCCCTCCAAGAGTTAAAAGCATGGTTCGTTCCCTGAGCTGAAGTCCAGACTTTTCTACAGGGTTTGAGGATGAATACCAGGAACCACCAGGAGAAGGCCCTTAGATTTAGCCCAATGTCTAACTGATTAGTTAGCACAATAGGTCCACGCTAATTGTCCATTACAGTAAGCTCTCGCCATAGACCCCACTGACGTAAACCAGCAGAGCCTTAGTATTCCAGGAAATGGCTCAGCAACAGGAACGCCAAGAGCAAATACTGTCATACTAGTATAATGTTAATGCTTGTCTGAATACCCTGACAACTCTCACAGCTGTACCGCAGTCCTCTGCAGCCACTGCAACATCACCACCACCACCGGCTACTTCCGTGGCAGCTTCTGGTCTTCATGTATCGATTCCTCCTCGATACACTGGAGTCCCCATGCAATGCCGTGGATTCATAGACCAGCGTACGCTGCACTTAAGCTGCTGTAATATCAGTTCCCGACTGAATGCACCAGTGACTTTAGTGATGTCCCATCTCTCGGAAGAAGCACTGACCCGCTGTGGGAGCGGAATGATCCAGTCACTAACAACCTGAGAGACTTCTTGGAGATTTTCCAAAAAGTGTTTGATGACCCCGGATGCACTATTTCTGCGGCTTCCTCTCTACTACGACTACATCAGACCAGATCAAGGATGAATTATCTGGCTGTGCTGTTCCAACTAGTGATGAGCGAGCATGCTCGGCCGATTACCTGTTCGGCTCGAGAATCGATATGCTCGGCAGATCCGACTGCTCGGCCGAATACTTCGGGTGCTCGAATACAATTTAACACAATGGAGAAGAGGGTGTCTGGTTCATAAAAAAAAAGGTTAGAAATTGATGGAAACCCCATCAAAATGGTTTGACAACAGCATTAAGAGGATAGCTGGATGCGTCTTAGACTCCTATTATGTACGACATACAATAGACAACCACACAAACAGGTGTTGCGCTGGAGTTAGGCCTGCCATACCCGATGTCTGTCTGAAGTGCTTCCTGTCCACAAGTGTGCATGGCTTACCAACTACATTACAAAGCTAGGCAGATCTCTTTGATAAAAAAAAACAAGCACAGACTTTGCCACCTCGTTGGCCTTATGACTGTCCAATTGATCTGTTCCAGAGACTGAAGCTATGTCGACGTACTATATTAGGGAGAATCTAGAGAGGATCTTTATCACCTGCAGGAGCCAGGTTCTTCTTTGTGAAGAAAAGGGATGGATCCCTCAGGCCATGTATTGCTACTGGTAGATGATACTGTCACATAATAATACTAAGGATAAATAGGAGAGCTTTAATCCACATTGAGTAATTGCACTATGTATTCCTTTAGGTAACAAGTACAAAGGGCTAAAATTAAATCCCCCGAGGCCTACAGCTACTGTAAAAATGGCAATAAATGACAAAAAAGGACAATTAAAAAAATACAAAGTCTTTAATAAAATCTGTAAAAAGGAGATAAATCTGCAAAAATACAAAATGAACAGCAGGTGGAAAAAGAGAGCAAAACAACTCCAAAAATTATTTAAATATATAAACTGAGCAGGTAGTATCCCTAAATAATGGTAAAGGGGGGGAGGGGGGTAGTCACTCATGATAAGGAAAAGGCAGAGTTAGGCTACTTTCACACTTGCGGCAGGACGGATCCGACAGGCTGTTCACCCTGTCGGATCCGTCCTTCCGCTATTTCGCTGTGTTGCCGCTGCCGTCCCTATTGACTATAATGGGGACGGGGACGGAGCTCCGGCGCAGCACGAAAGGCGGCCGGACCAAAAGTCCTGCATGTCCGACTTTTTAGTCCGGCGGCCTCCCACCGCGAACTGCGCCACAGCTCCGCCCCGTCCCCATTATAGTCAATGGGGACGGAGCGGCGGTCCGGCAGAACGGCGAAATAGCGGAAGGACGTATCCGACAGGGTGAACAGCCTGTCGGATCCGTCCTGCCGCAAGTGTGAAAGTAGCCTTACTAAATGTTTTTTTTAGCTCTGTATATACAAAAGAAGAGAAAGGAGCCGATATCTGTGGCGCCGGGGCTGTTAGTACATCCAGTGATATACTCAATAGGCTAACTGTAGATATGGTCCAAGAGAAGTTAAAGGTAAATCTACGGGTCCAGATGGATTACACCCAAGAGTTGTCAAACAGCTCAGTTCAGTCATTGCTGTGCCCGTTTATAATTTTTTTAAATTCTCTAGGTACTGGTACAGTGCCAAGTGATTGGCGCAAGGCAAATGTGGTGCCCATATTCAAAAAAGGATCTAGATCCTCCACAGGTAATTATAGACCAGTTAGTTTAACTTCTGCTGTGAGGGTAATGTGTGAAGGACTCTTAAGGGCTATATACAGGGGTATAAAAGATATGTGAAGACAGCACCAGTGTCCCAATAATAAACAAGATGCGAGGTCACCAGCGTTCAGGCTCGGCTCCGCTCCAAACTACAAAGAATAAAACAGATTGTGACCGGCGTCTTCTCTCTTGCACGTTTATTCCAGTCCACACATAAGACGAGGCAAAGTTTCGGCTTCTACCAAGATTTTCTCAAGCCATGATGTAGATGACAAATTCTCAAGTCTAAAGACCTACAGAAGAGCGGCTGTAAGGAATCCTCCACCAATCAGCAATCTGTATCATTATCAACAGTCGCATCGTGTGGATTGAAATCTCCTCCGTACACAAAGTGTTCATGGACCAGCGAGTTGCAAGATGGCTGCTACAGTGTGCTCTGCGGCGTCTGCACATCACATCTGCTCCGTCTTCACATACGGACTGCACGTCACGCAACGTCATCTTCACAAAACTTTATGCACAGGAACAATGGCAAATATCTGGCTACCATCTCACTCTTGTGTGCGCATGCGCCAGCTAACGCCCAATAAACACCAGGCACCATGTCCCCATGATCACCCACCATTCCCTACAGGCAGAGGACTCCATCTGTGTGTTCCGGGTTCACGCTCCCACATCTCGGAAAACCGGTGTCACTTTATAATTGGTCCCTGTGTCTCACATTCTTCACATTATTTTCTATATCAAGGATATCTCTTGTAAGAAGGTACAAGGAATCATCATGGATGATAGGTATGTGTCACCAAGGTTCCTGGCCTCGATGGAGTAAGAGCCGGTTTTTATGTGTCAGCAGCATGTGGATGTAGTGAGGTGAGTAGTAGCCTGGACAGAGGGGAGGCTGTGGATGTAGTGAGGTGAGCAGTAGCCTGGACAGAGGGGCGGCTGTGGATGTAGTAAGGTGAGCAGTAGCCTGGACAGAGGGGCGGCTGTGGATGTAGTAAGGTGAGCAGTAGCCTGGACAGAGGGGCGGCTGTGGATGTAGTGAGGTGAGTAGAAGCCTGGACATAGGGGCAGCTGTGGATGTAGTGAGGTGAGTAGAAGCCTGGACAGAGGGGCGGCTGTGGATGTAGTGAGGTGAGTAGAAGCCTGGACAGAGGGGTGGCTGTAGATGTAGTGAGGTGAGTAGAAGCCTGGACATAGGGGCAGCTGTGGATGTAGTGAGGTGAGTAGAAGTCTGGACAGAGGGGCGGCTGTGGGTGTAGTGAGGTGAGTAGTAGCCTGGACAGAGGAGCGGCTGTGGATGTAGTGAGGTGATTAGTAGCCTGGACAGAGGGGCGGCTGTGGATGTAGTGAGGTGAGTAGTAGCCTGGACAGAGGGGCGGCTGTGGATGTAGTGAGGTGAGTAGTAGCCTGGACAGAGGGGAGGCTGTGGATGTAGTGAGGTGAGCAGTAGCCTGGACAGAGGGGCGGCTGTGGATGTAGTGAGGTGAGTAGTAGCCTGGACAGAGGGGCGGCTGTGGATGTAGTGAGGCGAGTAGTAGCCTGGACAGAGGGGCGGCTGTGGATGTAGTGAGGCGAGTAGTAGCCTGGACAGAGGGGCGGCTGTGGATGTAGTGAGGTGAGTAGTAGCCTGGACAGAGGGGCGGCTGTGGATGTAGTGAGGGGAGTAGTAGCCTGGGACAGAGGGGCGGCTGTGGATGTAGTGAGGTGAGTAGTAGCCTGGACAGAGGGGCGGCTGTGGATGTAGTGAGGTAAGTAGTAGCCTGGACAGAGGGGCGGCTGTGGATGTAGTGAGGTAAGTAGTAAGCCTGGACAGAGGGGCTGCTGTGGATGTAGTGAGGTGAGTAGAAGCCTGGACAGAGGGGCGGCTGTGGATGTAGTGAGGTGAGTAGTAGCTGGACAGAGGGGCGGCTGTGGATGTAGTGAGGTGAGTAGTATCCTGGACAGAGGGGCGGCTGTGGATGTAGTGAGGTGAGTAGTAGCCTGGACAGAGGGGCGGCTGTGGATGTAGTGAGGTGAGTAGAAGCCTGGACAGAGGGGCGGCTGTGGATGTAGTGAGGTGAGTAGTAGCCTGGACAGAGGGGCGGCTGTGGATGTAGTGAGGAGAGTAGTAGCCTGGACAGAGGGGCGGCTGTGGATGTAGTGAGGTGAGTAGTAGCCTGGACAGAGGGGCGGCTGTGGATGTAGTGATGTGAGTAGTAGCCTGGACAGAGGGGCGGCTGGGGTGTAGTGAGGTGAGTAGAAGCCTGGACAGAGGGGCGGCTGTGGATGTAGTGAGGTGAGTAGTAGCCTGGACAGAGGGGCGGCTGTGGATGTAGTGAGGTGAGTAGAAGCCTGGACAGAGGGGCTGCTGTGGATGTAGTGAGGTGAGTAGTAGCCTGGACAGAGGGCGGCTGTGGATCTAGTGAGGTAAGTAGTAGCCTGGACAGAGGGGCGGCTGTGGATGTAGTGAGGTTAGTAGTAGCCTGGACAGAGGGGCGGCTGTGGATGTAGTGAAGTAAGTAGTAGTCTGGACAGAGGGGCGGCTGTGGATGTAGTGAGGTGAGTAGAAGCCTGGACAGAGGGGCGGCTGTGGATGTAGTGAGGTGAGTAGAAGCCTGGACAGAGGGGCGGCTGTGGATGTAGTGAGGTGAGTAGAAGCCTGGACAGAGGGGCTGCTGTGGATGCAGTGAGGTGAGTAGTAGCCTGGACAGAGGGGCGGCTGTGGATGTAGTGAGGTTAGTAGTAGCCTGGACAGAGGGGCGGCTGTGGATGTAGTGAGGTGAGTAGAAGCCTGGACAGAGGGGCGGCTGTGGGTGTAGTGAGGTGAGTAGAAGCCTGGACAGAGGGGCGGCTGTGGATGTAGTGAGGTAAGTAGTAGCCTGGACAGAGGGGCAACTGTGGATGTAGTGAGGTGAGTAGAAGCCTGGACAGAGGGGCTGCTGTGGATGTAGTGAGGTGAGTAGTAGCCTGGACAGAGGGGCGGCTGTGGATCTAGTGAGGTAAGTAGTAGCCTGGACAGAGGGGCGGCTGTGGATGTAGTGAGGTTAGTAGTAGCCTGGACAGAGGGGCGGCTGTGGATGTAGTGAGGTTAGTAGTAGTCTGGACAGAGGGGCGGCTGTGGATGTAGTGAGGTAAGTAGTAGCCTGGACAGAGGGGCTGCTGTGGATGTAGTGAGGTGAGTAGTAGCCTGGACAGAGGGGCGGCTGTGGATGTAGTGAGGTGAGTAGAAGCCTGGACATGTGGATGTAGTGAGGTGAGTAGTAGTCTGGACAGAGGGGCGGCTGTGGATGTAGTGAGGTGAGTAGTAGCCTGGACAGAGGGGCTGCTGTGGATGTAGTGAGGTGAGTAGAAGCCTGGACAGAGGGGCGGCTGTGGATGTAGTGAGGTGAGTAGAAGCCTGGACAGAGGGGCGGCTGTGGATGTAGTGAGGTGAGTAGTAGCCTGGACAGAGGGGCGGCTGTGGATGTAGTGAGGTGAGTAGAAGCCTGAACAGAGGGGCGGCTGTGGATGTAGTGAGGTAAGTAGTAGCCTGGACAGAGGGGCGGCTGTGGATGTAGTGAGGTAAGTAGTAGCCTGGACAGAGGGGCGGCTGTGGATGTAGTGAGGTAAGTAGAAGCCTGGACAGAGGGGCGGCTGTGGATGTAGTGAGGTGAGTAGAAGCCTGGACAGAGGGGCTGCTGTGGATGTAGTGAGGTGAGTAGTAGCCTGGACAGAGGGGCGGCTGTGGATCTAGTGAGGTAAGTAGTAGCCTGGACAGAGGGGCGGCTGTGGATGTAGTGAGGTTAGTAGTAGCCTGGACAGAGGGGCGGCTGTGGATGTAGTGAGGTAAGTAGTAGTCTGGACAGAGGGGCGGCTGTGGATGTAGTGAGGTGAGTAGAAGCCTGGACAGAGGGGCGGCTGTGGATGTAGTGAGGTGAGTAGAAGCCTGGACAGAGGGGCTGCTGTGGATGCAGTGAGGTGAGTAGTAGCCTGGACAGAGGGGCGGCTGTGGATGTAGTGAGGTGAGTAGAAGCCTGGACAGAGGGGCGGCTGTGGATGTAGTGAGGTGAGTAGAAGCCTGGACAGAGGGGCGGCTGTGGATGTAGTAAGGTGAGCAGTAGCCTGGACAGAGGGGCGGCTGTGGATGTAGTGAGGGGAGTAGTAGCCTGGACAGAGGGGCGGCTGTGGATGTAGTGAGGTGAGTAGTAGCCTGGACAGGGGGGCGGCTGTGGATGTAGTGAGGTGAGTAGTAGCCTGGACAGAGGGGCGGCTGTGGATGTAGTGATGTGAGCAGAAGCCTGGACAGAGGGGCGGCTGTGGATGTAGTAAGGTGAGCAGTAGCCTGGACAGAGGGGCGGCTGTGGATGTAGTGAGGTGAGTAGTAGCCTGGACAGAGGGAAGACTGTGGATGTAGTGAGGTGAGTAGTAGCCTGGACAGAGGGGCGGCTGTGGATGTAGTGAGGTGAGTAGAAGCCTGGACAGAGGGGCGGCTGTGGATGTAGTGAGGCGAGTAGTAGCCTGGACAGAGGGGCGGCTGTGGATGTAGTGAGGTGAGTAGTAGCCTGGACAGAGGGAAGACTGTGGATGTAGTGAGGCGAGTAGTAGCCTGGACAGAGGGGCGGCTGTGGATGTAGTGAGGTGAGTAGTAGCCTGGACAGAGGGAAGACTGTGGATGTAGTGAGGTGAGTAGAAGCCTGGACAGAGGGGCTGCTGTGGATGCAGTGAGGTGAGTAGTAGCCTGGACAGAGGGGCGGCTGTGGATGTAGTGAGGTGAGTAGTAGCCTGGACAGAGGGGCGGCTGTGGATGTAGTGAGGTGAGTAGAAGCCTGGACAGAGGGGCGGCTGTGGATGTAGTGAGGTTAGTAGTAGCCTGGACAGAGGGGCGGCTGTGGATGTAGTGAGGTGAGTAGTAGCCTGGACAGAGGGGCGGCTGTGGATGTAGTGAGGTGAGTAGAAGCCTGGACAGAGGGGCGGCTGTGGATGTAGTGAGGTTAGTAGTAGCCTGGACAGAGGGGCGGCTGTGATATACACACATCAGTGAATGCGGGTCTATGTACATACATGTAACGTGTCACAGTGGCCCCGCAGTCAGTGTACTGCCGAGTCTATACATGTCACACACTGGCCCTCACTGCACATCTACTGCATCCTTCATCCTTATTCCTCAGCTACCAGTATCACTGTACACTCCTCAGAGACACCAGTCCAACCAGGCGCACTAGCCGACCGCTGATCAGGAAGACATGAGCAGGCGCACTAGCCGACCGCTGATAAGGAAGACATGAGCAGGCGCACTAGCCGAGTACTGATAAGGAAGCCAGGAGCAGGCGCACTAGCCGAGTACTGATAAGGAAGCCAGGAGCAGGCGCACTAGCCGAGTACTGATAAGGAAGCCAGGAGCAGGCGCACTAGCCGAGTACTGATAAGGATACGAGGAGCAGGCGCACTAGCTGACTGCTGATAAGGAAGCCAGGAGCAGGTGCACTAGCCGAGTACTGATAAGGAGACGAGGAGCAGGCGCACTAGCCGACCGCTGATAAGGATACGAGGAGCAGATGCACTAGCCGACCGCTGATAAGGATACGAGGAGCAGATGCACTAGCCGACCGCTGATAAGGATACCAGGAGCAGGCGCACTAGCCGACCGCTGATAAGGATACCAGGAGCAGGTGCACTAGCAGACCGCTGATAAGGATACGATGAGCAGGCGCACTAGCAGACCGCTGATAAGGATACGAGGAGCAGGCGCACTAGCCGACCACTGATAAGGATACGAGGAGCAGGCGCACTAGCCGAGTACTGATAAGGATACCAGACGCAGGCGCACTAGCCGACTGCTGATAAGGATACCAGGAGCAGGCGCACTAGCCGACCGCTGATAAGGATACGAGGAGCAGGCGCACTAGCCAAGTACTGATAAGGACACCAGACACAGGCGCACTAGCCGACCGCTGATTAGGATACGAGGAGCAGGCGCACTAGCAGACCGCTGATAAGGATATGATGAGCAGGCGCACTAGCAGACCGCTGATAAGGATACGAGGAGCAGGCGCACTAGCCGACCACTGATAAGGATACGAGGAGCAGGCGCACTAGCAGACCGCTGATAAGGATACGAGGAGCAGGCGCACTAGCCGACCACTGATAAGGATACGAGGAGCAGGCGCACTAGCCGACCACTGATAAGGATACGAGGAGCAGGCGCACTAGCCGACCGCTGATAAGGATACGAGGAGCAGGCGCACTAGCCGACCACTGATAAGGATACGAGGAGCAGGCGCACTAGCAGACCGCTGATAAGGATACGAGGAGCAGGCGCACTAGCAGACCGCTGATAAGGATACGAGGAGCAGGCGCACTAGCCGACCACTGATAAGGATACGAGGAGCAGGCGCACTAGCAGACCGCTGATAAGGATACGAGGAGCAGGCGCACTAGCCGACCACTGATAAGGATACGAGGAGCAGGCGCACTAGCCGACCGCTGATAAGGATACCAGACGCAGGCGCACTAGCCGACCGCTGATAAGGATACCAGACGCAGGCGCACTAGCAGACCGCTGATAAAGATACGAGGAGCAGGCGCACTAGCCGAGTGCTGATAAGGAGACCAGACGCAGGCGGACTGCTGATAAGGCTGTGACTCATGGCTGCCCTCACCAGGCGCAGTAGGACAGACCCCCCCGGTCCCGGCTGTCACGTCTCCGTTAGGTCTCGTTCACGCCGCCCTCTGCCGGGAGTCGGTCAGACAGGAGCCGGTGTGCACGCGGTGGTTGTCCGGCCAATTCTCGGCGTGTTTGCGGACGGCACTGACAGGAGGACGCGGTCTGCAGGGCGCCAGTTCCGGACTCCTATCCTCCGCTACCATCACCCCCATCATGGCCGCAGTGTCGGCCCCTGGTACCTGTGAGCGGAGCCTCCATCCCGGCGGCAGCTCCTCGTCCGGCTCCCCGCTGACTAGAGTGGAGGGGCTCCTGGGAGGCGTGACGTCATGGAGGGGGCGGGGCCTCAGCGTTTACAGCTGATTCTACAGAGCAGGAGAGGAGCAGAGGCTGCAGCTCCCGGAGGAGGGGAGGGGTGTATTTACATGGGACTGCGTGCTGGAGGGGGCAGCGACGTATTTACATGGGACTGCATGCTGGAGGGGCCAGTGATGTATTTACATGGGACTGCATGCTGGAGGGGGCAGTGACGTATCTTACATGGGACTGCATGCTGGAGGGGCTGAAGGATGGGGAGTGATGTATCTTACATGGGACTGCATGCTGAAGGGGGCTGGGGCAGTGCCGTATCTTACATGGGACTGCATGCTGGAGGGGCCAGTGACGTATCTTACATGGGACTGCATGCTGGAGGGGACAGTGACGTATCTTACATGGGACTGCATGCTGGAGGGGGCAGGGGCAGTGATATATTTACATGGGACTGAAGGCAGGGGAGTGATGTATTTACATGGGACTGTATGCTGGAGCGGCAGGGGAGTGATGTATTTACATGGGGCTGCATGCTGAAGGTAGGATAGTGGTGAAGGTCAGGGTGGGTGACATCACTGTTTCTTACAGGTTTTCCGGGTTAACCCCTTCCTCTCCCGGTCGCCCTCTGAGTGGAGCACAGCGCATGACAAGGGCTTTTACTTTAGATCCGGAGACGTTCCGGGCTGTGCTCGGAGGAGGCTCCCGCCTAGCAGTGAGCCCGGTGATGTCACTGATGGGCGGGGTTTAGTGCTGACACTGCTCGGCGGTCACTGGATGTGAGGTGTGCGGCGCTGTATTACGCCGTATGGCCTGTTCATCCGACTATGGCTTTAAAGGGATTCTGTCACCTCCCCTAAGGCAAAAAACGATTTAAAACCAGCCATGCAGCACAGCTTACCTGGATTAGGCTGTGCTGTTCAATCTTGAAATCCGTCCAGCAGTTAGTTCAAAAAACGAGTTTGATCAATGAGGAAATGCGTCCTGAAGGTGCCCAGAGGGGCGTTTTTTTCTTCTGAGAGAGCCCAGTCCCGCCCCTTTTTCAGTGCCCAGCCCGCCTTCCTTTTACTTCCTAACCGCCGCCCCCAGCCTGCCACAGCCTCTCCTGCCTCTCCTCCCCCTCCCTCTTGCCGAACGAAGTCTCGCACAGGCGCAGTACCCACTGAGGGCTGCGCCTGTGCGATCATCAGGAGACTGAGGGCGGCAGCTTCATCTTCGTCACTGGGCATGCGCCGAGCCCAGTGACGTCCGATGCTCGCTCTTCCCTGCTGACTGAGGGAAGAGCGAGCATCGGACGTCACTGGGCTCGGCGCATGCCCAGTGACGAAGATGAAGCTGCCGCCCTCAGTCTCCTGATGATCGCACAGGCGCAGCCCTCAGTGGGTACTGCGCCTGTGCGAGACTTCGTTCGGCAAGAGGGAGGGGGAGGAGAGGCAGGAGAGGCTGTGGCAGGCTGGGGGCGGCGGTTAGGAAGTAAAAGGAAGGCGGGCTGGGCACTGAAAAAGGGGCGGGACTGGGCTCTCTCAGAAGAAAAAAACGCCCCTCTGGGCACCTTCAGGACGCATTTCCTCATTGATCAAACTCGTTTTTTGCAGTAACTGCTGGACGGATTTCAAGATAAAAGAGCACAGCCTAATCCAGGTAAGCTGTGCTGCATGGCTGGTTTTAAATCGTTTTTTGCCTTAGGGGAGGTGACAGAATCCCTTTAAAGCGTTGTGCAGCGATTTACACCAATGACCGATCCTCGGGACCCCCGCCGATCAGAGGTGAGGAGGCGGCGCTCCGTGCCTCCTGCTCATTATAATCCCTACACTGTGCTATACAGTATAATCCCTACACTGTGCTGTACAGTATAATCCCTACATGGTGCTGTACAGTATAATTCCTACACGGTGCTGTACAGTACACAGTATAATCCCTACACCGTGCTGTACAGTATAATCCCTACACCGTGCTGTACAGTATAATCCCTACACCGTGCTGTACAGTATAATCCCTACACCGTGTTGTACAGTATACAGTATAATCCCTACACCGTGTTGTACAGTATAATCCCTACACCGTGCTGTACAGTATAATCCCTACACTGTGCTGTACAGTATACAGTGTAATCCCTACACCGTGCTGTACAGTATAATCCCTACACCATGCTATACAGTATAATCCCTACACCGTGTTGTACAGTATACAGTATAATCCCTACACTGTGCTGTACAGTATAATCCCTACACTGTGCTGTACAGTATAATCCCTACACTGTGCTGTACAGTATAATCCCTACACTGTGCTGTACAGTATAATCCCTACACGGTGCTGTACAGTATAATCCCTACACGGTGCTGTACAGTATAATCCCTACACGGTGCTGTACAGTATAATCCCTACATGGTGCTGTACAGTATAATTCCTACACGGTGCTGTACAGTACACAGTATAATCCCTACACCGTGCTGTACAGTATAATCCCTACACCGTGCTGTACAGTATAATCCCTACACCGTGCTGTACAGTATAATCCCTACACCGTGTTGTACAGTATACAGTATAATCCCTACACCGTGTTGTACAGTATAATCCCTACACCGTGCTGTACAGTATAATCCCTACACTGTGCTGTACAGTATACAGTGTAATCCCTACACCGTGCTGTACAGTATAATCCCTACACCATGCTATACAGTATAATCCCTACACCGTGTTGTACAGTATACAGTATAATCCCTACACTGTGCTGTACAGTATAATCCCTACACTGTGCTGTACAGTATAATCCCTACACTGTGCTGTACAGTATAATCCCTACACTGTGCTGTACAGTATAATCCCTACACTGTGCTGTACAGTATAATCCCTACACTGTGCTGTACAGTATAATCCCTACACCGTGCTGTACAGTATAATCCCTACACCGTGCTGTACAGTATAATCCCTACACCGTGCTGTACAGTATACAGTATAATCCCTACACCGTGCTGTACAGTATAATCCCTACACCGTGCTGTACAGTATAATCCCTACACCGTGCTGTACAGTATAATCCCTACACCGTGCTGTACAGTATAGTTCCTACACCGTGCTGTACAGTATAGTTCCTACACCGTGCTGTACAGTATAGTTCCTACACAGTGCTGTACAGTATAATTCCTACACCGTGCTGTACAGTATTATCCCTACACCGTGCTGTACAGTATAATCCCTACACCGTGCTGCACAGTATAATCCCTACACCGTGCTGTACAGTAGACAGTATAATCCCTACACCGTGCCGTCCCGTATAATCCCTACACTGTGCTGTACAGTATAATCCCTACACTGTGCTGTACAGTATAATCCCTACACTGTGCTGTACAGTATAATCCCTACACCGTGCTGTACAGTATAATCCCTACACCGTGCTGTACAGTATACAGTATAATCCCTACACCGTGCCGTCCAGTATAATCCCTACACTGTGCCGTCCAGTATAATCCCTACACCGTGCCGTACAGTATAATCCCTACACCGTGCTGTACAGTATAATCCCTACACTGTGCTGTACAGTATAATCCCTACACTGTGCTGTACAGTATAATCCCTACACCGTGCTGTACAGTATAATCCCTACACCGTGCTGTACAGTATAATCCCTACACCGTGCTGTACAGTATAATCCCTACACCGTGCTGTACAGTATAATCCCTACACTGCTGTACAGTATAATCCCTACACCGTGCTGTACAGTATAATCCCTACACCGTGCTGTACAGTATAATCCCTACACTGTGCTGTACAGTATAATCCCTACACTGTGCTGTACAGTATAATCCCTACACCGTGCTGTACAGTATACAGTATAATCCCTACACTGTGCTGTACAGTATAATCCCTACACTGTGCTGTACAGTATAATCCCTACACTGTGCTGTACAGTATAATCCCTACACCGTGCTGTACAGTATAATCCCTACACCGTGCTGTACAGTATAATCCCTACACCGTGCTGTACAGTATAATCCCTACACCGTGCTGTACAGTATAATCCCTACACCGTGCTGTACAGTATAATCCCTACACCGCGCTGCACAGTATAATCCCTACCCCGTGTTGTACAGTATACAGTATAATCCCTACACCGTGCTGTACAGTATAATCCCTACACCGTGCTGTACAGTATAATCCCTACACTGTGCTGTACAGTATAATCCCTACACTGTGCTGTACAGTATACAGTATAATCCCTACACTGTGCTGTACAGTATAATCCCTACACTGTGCTGTACAGTATAATCCCTACACTGTGCTGTACAGTATAATCCCTACACTGTGCTGTACAGTATAATCCCTACACCGTGCTGTACAGTATAATCCCTACACCGTGCTGTACAGTATAATCCCTACACCGTGCTGTACAGTATACAGTATAATCCCTACACCGTGCTGTACAGTATAATCCCTACACCGTGCTGTACAGTATAATCCCTACACCGTGCTGTACAGTATAGTTCCTACACCGTGCTGTACAGTATAGTTCCTACACCGTGCTGTACAGTATAGTTCCTACACAGTGCTGTACAGTATAATTCCTACACCGTGCTGTACAGTATTATCCCTACACCGTGCTGTACAGTATAATCCCTACACCGTGCTGCACAGTATAATCCCTACACCGTGCTGTACAGTAGACAGTATAATCCCTACACCGTGCCGTCCCGTATAATCCCTACACTGTGCTGTACAGTATAATCCCTACACTGTGCTGTACAGTATAATCCCTACACTGTGCTGTACAGTATAATCCCTACACTGTGCTGTACAGTATAATCCCTACACCGTGCTGTACAGTATAATCCCTACACCGTGCTGTACAGTATACAGTATAATCCCTACACCGTGCCGTCCAGTATAATCCCTACACCGTGCCGTACAGTATAATCCCTACACCGTGCTGTACAGTATAATCCCTACACTGTGCTGTACAGTATAATCCCTACACTGTGCTGTACAGTATAATCCCTACACCGTGCTGTACAGTATAATCCCTACACCGTGCTGTACAGTATAATCCCTACACCGTGCTGTACAGTATAATCCCTACACCGTGCTGTACAGTATAATCCCTACACCGTGCTGTACAGTATAATCCCTACACCGTGCTGTACAGTATAATCCCTACACCGTGCTGTACAGTATAAACCCTACACCGTGCTGTACAGTATAAACCCTACACCGTGCTGTACAGTATAATCCCTACACCGTGCTGTACAGTATAATCCCTACACCGTGCTGTACAGTATAATCCCTACACTGTGCTGTACAGTATAATCCCTACACTGTGCTGTACAGTATAATCCCTACACCGTGCTGTACAGTATACAGTATAATCCCTACACGGTGCTGTACAGTATAATCCCTACACTGTGCTGTACAGTATAATCCCTACACCGTGCTGTACAGTATAATCCCTACACCGTGCTGTACAGTATAATCCCTACACCGTGCTGTACAGTATAATCCCTACACCGTGCTGTACAGTATAATCCCTACACCGCGCTGCACAGTATAATCCCTACACCGTGCTGTACAGTATAATCCCTACACCGTGCTGTACAGTATAAGCCCTACACCGTGCTGTACAGTATAATCCCTACACCGTGCTGTACAGTATAATCCCTACACCGTGCTGTACAGTATAATCCCTACACCGTGCTGTACAGTATAAGCCCTACACCGTGCTGTACAGTATAAGCCCTACACCGTGCTGTACAGTATAAGCCCTACACCGTGCTGTACAGTATAATCCCTACACCGTGCTGTACAGTATAATCCCTACACCGTGCTGTACAGTATAATCCCTACACCGTGCTGTACAGTATAATCCCTACACTGTGCTGTACAGTATAAGCCCTACACCGTGCTGTACAGTATAAGCCCTACACCGTGCTGTACAGTATAATCCCTACACCGTGCTGTACAGTATAATCCCTACACCGTGCTGTACAGTATAAGCCCTACACCGTGCTGTACAGTATAAGCCCTACACCGTGCTGTACAGTATAATCCCTACACCGTGCTGTACAGTATAATCCCTACACCGTGCTGTACAGTATAATCCCTACACCGTGCTGTACAGTATAATCCCTACACTGTGCTGTACAGTATACAGTATAATCCCTACACTGTGCTGTACAGTATACAGTATAATCCCTACACCGTGCTGTACAGTATAATCCCTACATCGTGTTGTGCAGTATACAGTATAATCCCTACACCGTGCTGTGCAGTATAATCCCTACACCGTGCTGTGCAGTATAATCCCTACACCGTGCTGTACAGTATAATCCCTACACCGTGCTGTACAGTATAATCCCTACACCGTGCTGTACAGTATAATCCCTACACCGTGCTGTACAGTATAATCCCTACACCGTGCTGTACAGTATAATCCCTACACCGTGCTGTACAGTATAAGCCCTACACTGTGCTGTACAGTATAATCCCTACACCGTGCTGTACAGTATAAGCCCTACACTGTGCTGTACAGTAGACAGTATTGTCTCTCAAACAACAAAGAAATAGGCAGCTCTCATCTGCTTCCCTTGTAAGGAGCACGAAGTCGGCTTGGACAAAGCTGTAAATAAGGCCTCTTGCACGTAAACTTTTTTTTCCGTTTACGTTCTGTTTTTTGCGTTCCGTATACGGAACCATTCAAATTTAATGGATCCGCATACTCCGTATGCCTTCCGTTTTGGTATTTCCGGTTTTCCGTTCAAAGATGGAACATGTCCTATTATTGTCTGCATAACGGACAAGGATAGCACTGTTCTATCAGGGGCCGGCTGTTCCGTTCTATAGAAAACGTAATGCACACAGACGTCATCCATAATTTTTGCGGATCTGTTTTTTGCAGACCGCAAAATACTGAAAAAGCCATATGGTACGCGTTTCAGACCATACAATAACGGTCCTTACTCATGACACAAGGACCGATATTGTATGGTCTGAAACGCCTAGACCAGGGATGGCCAACCTGAGGGTCTCCAGCTGTTGCAAAACTACAACTCCCATCATGCCCAGACTGCCAACAGCTATCAGCTTATAGCAGGGCATTGTGGGAGTTGTAGTTTTACAACAGCTGGAGAGCCGCAGGTTGGCCAGCCCTGGCCTAGACCATTCACCTTGCATTTGTCTGGATTTTTTTTTTGGAACACACTTTTATTCAGGGAGAATCCAGTACATCAATGGTTCTTGTCATTAGCAATATACATCCCGTGTAAATGTCGTCATATACACTCCGGAAACCACCAAAAATAATAATCAGGCCATATATTGCAATAATCGCCAGGCAAGTATATCCCTTCATTTCATTTTTCTCCCCTTCCCCCAAATAACTAATTTCCCTAACCCGAAACAAGACAGACAAAACTATCGGTCATAACCTGATCATTATAGGTACTTGCGCAGACATCATTTATAGGTCAATATACCTATCTACAGGTGAGTAACTCCCTTGAATCTTAACCTCCTAAAAGGGACTCATGTTCGTATCTCTAGCTTCCCTAACGCCCCTTGAATCTGTTCCTCTAGATGCCACGTGGTGTGGCAGAACGGTCTCATCAGCTCCTGTATTTCCACCGAAGTCGGGGCATGAACAATAAACTCTCTCCAGTTACTAAAAAAGGGCTTCACCGATTTCCCCTTATTATGTTCCGCCTCCAGCCTATCCATGTACAGGACCTACTACTTCTTCGAGTGTTGGAACAGTGGGATATATCCAATGTCTCAGTGTAGTCTTTTTGACTGCCAGTAATAATAAATGAATGCCCTTGACCTGTGTAGATTGGGATATTTCCCCCTTGGCGCTGAAAGGGATATAATGAGAAATACATTGTAACGGGGTTAATTGGACTTCTATTCCCCAAATTTGCTTTATGTAATCCAGCGCCTCCCTCTATAATAGTTGCAGGGAAGGGCAACTCCACAACCCATGTAATAGGTTGGCTTTCTGCATTTGACATTTCGGGCACCACCTAAGATAGTGCGCTGGGGCGTCCCTATAAGATAAGTCAAACACATAGGCCGCTTTATGGAATATTCTAAAATGCGTTTCCCTCCACGCCTCATTGTTGATAGCTCGCCTTACTCGCTCCATCCCCTCTCTCAACTTAGATGTTAACGACCCTTCGTCTATTTCCGCCTCCCATTTCTGGAAGACCTTGGCCTCCAAAGGAATTGAGTAAGTGTTTTGAATTCTTCGGTACAATTCCGATGAGGATAAATCTTGGGCACCTATTAGGACCTCAAACCAAGCCAACCTCTCCTGGTCTCCCATATCCACCGCTTGTGCTTTACAAAATGACTTTAATTGATTATAGGGCAGGAAGTGTGGGGGAGGCAGTTGGAGCTGCGACTGGATTTCCTGCCTCGACTAGATCTCTGTCCCTGATGGGGTTAGTAGTTGTTTCAGAACAGTTATCCCCTTCTTCCACCGGGTAAACATTACCGACTGTCTCCCTGCTGGAAAAGCCGGGAGGCTCCAAAGTGGCATATATGGAGAGAGATACATGGGCAACTGATAGAGTTTACGAATTCCCTTCCATGTAGCCATAGTATCTTTCTGTAATGTGTATTTTCGTAAAAGGGGAGGGACATCTTGGAGTCTAGTGTGTAGAATGGCTCCCAGATCCCACGGTTTTAGCCAGTTCTCTCTTTAAGGGTGTGTTTGAGAAGTTGGACGATCCCTTCAGCCAATCCCTGATATGTCTACATAGGGAAGCCAGATTATAATTTCTGATATTGGGCATCTGCAACCCTCCCTCCCACTTTAGCAAGCATAATTTGGCATATGCAATTCGTGGCCTCTTCCCCCGCCATAGAAAATGCGAGAAAGCTCCATGAATCTTGTTGAGATCTACATGTTTAAACAGGAGAGGGATAGTTTGCATAGGGTAAAGCAATATAGCGAAGCTGACCATTTTTATCAGATGGGCTGTCCCAAACAATGATAACGGTAAATGTAGCCACTTCTTAAGCTCCTCCTCTATCTTCCTAATTAATGGATCAAAGTTTAACTTATAGAGGGATAGTGGGCTTTTATCTATTTTGATGCCCAGATACGTCAAGAACTGGGGAACCACTTGAACCGCTTGGGACATAGGTGGCAGGCCAGGGTCAACGGGGATTCCTTTTAAATATAACAGTTGGCTTTTACTCACATTAATTCGGTACCCTGTCGTGTCTCCAAAATAGAGTATGGCATCCAGAGCCTTTTGTAGATCTGAGGCTGGGGAATTAATAAAAAGCAAAATATCATCCGCAAAACATGTAAGTTTAATTTCTTTAGTCCCTGGTACAGATCTGACTGTATTAAAAACCGAACCAATGGCTCCAAGGCCAGATTAAAAAGGAGGGGGGATAGAGGACATCCCTGTCTCGTGCCTCTGTGGAGGCGGAAAGGCACCGACAGAAAACCCGGTAGATGGACTTGCGCTCTTGGGTTAGCATACACACTGTCAAGGAACGTCCTAAACGGACCTCTAAGACCAAAGGCCTCCAGTGTCCTCCGGAGCCACTTCCAATTTACGTTGTCAAAGGCCTTTTCCGCATCCACAGACAGCAGGTCAGGGCAAGTAGCCCCCTCTTGGCCATGGAACAAGTAATCCTGCACTGCCAGCACCGTGACCCTCCCCTTAGTGAACCCCACTTGATGAGGACCAATCAGCAATGGCATATATTCCGCTAGTCTATTCATCATCAATTTGGTCATAATTTTTAGATCCTGATTAATTGGGTAGATTGGACGGTAGGAGCCCATCTGGGCAATGTCCTTACCTGGTTTAGGGATAAGCTTTATATGAGCCAACATCCCTGACGCCCTAATACCTCCCCAATTTAAGCAGGAATTGAACAAATCTGTCAGAGTTGGGGAAATTTCTCCTCTCATAGCCGTGAAAAACTCCGCTGGGTATCCATCCGGACCTGGTGCTTTCCCATTCTTAAGCGATTTTATGGTACTATGAACTTCCTCAACTGAAATTGTCTTATTAAGATGACTTAACATTTCTTCAGTGAGTTTTGGGAGGGAGACCTGAGCAAGTAGTTCCTCAGCCCTAGTCTGATTATAATCTTCCTGGGAGTATAATGCCTCAATATTTCCCAAAGCACTCTACGATATCTTTCGGATTCGTGTGTTTTTTCCCCGAACTATGTACTATCGACTTAATGGCCGGACTATATTTTTGCGCTTTTATCAAGTTAGCCAGCATTCTCCCTGCCTTATTACCATACTTAAACAATCTAGCTGAGTGGTAGTCTAAGTGTAGCCTTATCTGTTGTTCTAAGTTGTGGTCATAGTTATGCTTTGCCGTGACCCATTTAACCTTATTTAGGTCAGTAGGATCCGCTAGGAAAGAAGTGTATGCTCCTCTGACCACATCTGAGGCCTGCTGGAGCCGAAGCCACACCTTCCTTTTTTTTGCCGCTGAGAACTAGATTATATTTCCTCTAATGACCGCCTTCGCCGTGTCCCAAAAAAGGCAATGATTATCTTTATGGCCTGCATTGTTATCTAAGAACTCCCACCACCATCCCTTCAACCTATCTATGAACTCATCGTCAGACATCGAATAGCTAGGCATGCGCCAAACTCAATCAGTACCCCTCGGGGCTTGTTCAGTAAGTGTAATGCACACCGGAGCATGATCCGATATCACCATGTCCGTGATCTCTGCCTGCATAACTTTTTTTGATAGCAGGGGTGAGGTCAGGGCATAATCCAATCTAGACCACGACTGATGTGCATGAGAGTAATGGGTAATCTACTGGATTCAAGAATCTCCATATATCTGTCAGCCCTGTGGAGCTCAGAAAGGATCCCAAGGAATATCTCCCCTTGCTAGTGGGCTGATGTGCAGGTTGGGCTTGTTTACGGTCCTCTGCTAAGTTATCCACCGCATTAAGGTCACCCATTACCAGGGTCTGGCCGCCCTCACTTTGCAAAATCTTGGTTTCTAGGTCTCTGAAAAAAGAGGCCTGACCGGAATTGGGTCCGTAAACATTAAATACATTCAATAATCCCACGTCAGTGTTCAGCTTAAGGTTCAAAATTCTACCTTCATCATCACAGTCTGATGAGACGATGTCATGTCTCACCTTCTTGTGAATGAGTATCACTACTCCCGCCTTTCTACCTTTCGAGGGGGAGCCCAAAACCCGTCCCACCCAGAGGCGTTGCATACGCCACAGATCAGCTTCCTCCAGATGCGTTTCCTGAAGTAATGCAATATCAGCATTTAGTTTTTTAAATGTTTAAGTACCATTAATCTTTTCTGGGGGGCTCTAAGGCCCTTTACATTCCAGGTAATTATTTTCATAAAATAAAGAATAGCAGGATCTTACAAGGAGCATCATCAGGAGGAAGCTTCTCTCGTTTGTTCACACCACATGTAATAGGCATAGTATATCTGCGAATCATGACCGAACATATAAACATTAACTTTCCCCCCAACCTGAGAACAATGTCCCAAACAAATTTTCTTGCCTGAGCAAACCATAACAATCCGTATAGTGTCATTCTGGACTTCACTTTTTTCGCACTAAACTGGCGAGAGTAGTCGGACTCTGTCCCGCCAGTTTTCCACCTACGCTGTGCCATCTCTCTACTGCCCCTTCGCACCCATAGATACCAAGCAGTGATTACTCCCCCTCCCCCTTTCAGGAAGGCCTTTACCCCGGTACCATCATTGAGAATGTTCTCTCATCTGGGTAGTCTCCAAGGAAAAAAAATCAGTCCCAATCAGAGCTGGATGCTTGGGTGAGAGCTTCTCCGGACAGGCGTGGGGATGCGTCCATGAGCCTCACGTCCGGCTGCCCCCTCGAGCGTCCTCCTCTCGGTGAAGAGCGCCCTCTGGATGCTGTTCCTGTATTTTGGCTGCTAGCTGAGTCGCCATCTTCTAGTGCAGCCATCGCTTCTCTTGGTGACGAATAAGTGTCCGTCGTCCCATCTTGTCTGAAAACTCTCAAGGTGGCTGGGTAGACGAGGTTAACCCGGATTTTCTTTTGCACCAGCTGCGTGCATATCTGGGAGAAAGCTCTCCTCTTTTTAGCCACCTCCATGGAATATTCTCCAAACAGCAGAAGTTTATGTCCTCTCACTTTGGCTGGTTTAAACGTCTGTATTTCAGCAGGATAGATTCCTTGTCTGCGTAGTTTAGGAATTTTGCTATGACCGGTCTCGGTCTGGGTGTTTGGCCTTCCGAGTGTGTCTCTCTAGGCGGGCCGATTCTATGAGCTCTTTCCACTATGAGCGGCGATGGAAGCCCCAGCGCCTGTGGGAGCTCCGTGGCACAAAGTTGACCCAGCTGGTGAGCCGGTAGCCCTATAACAGTGATGACCCAGCCGGTCTTCCGATAGCCCTATAACAGTGATGGCGAACCTATGGCACGGGTGCCAGAGGCGGCACTCAGAGCCCTCTCTGTGGGCACCCGCACTGTGAAAAAAGTCTATGGTGTACCAATAGGCCTTAGACTTTTCCTGCCATTCATCAGCGCAGGGCGCACTATGAACAGCACAGGCAGCGCACTGAATGTAGGCAGACTATTATAGCTAAATGATAAAGTACATGGAAGACTGTATTGAACTATAGTATTTAGGTTAAATTGCCGTGTTGGCACGTTACGATAAATAAGTGAGTTTTGGGTTGCAGTTTGGGCACTCGGCCTCTAAAAGGTTCGACATCACTGCCCTATAATCTGAATATTGCTCCTTCGAGAGCAATTTTCCAGATCTTCAACTTTATCTTGTAGGGCCCGGTTAATGCGCAGCACCTCTCTGTCCTGGCTTTGAGTTTTTTCCAGATCATCTTCCAGGGCTCCAGTTCTTTGTTCTAGCTTATGTATGCGCGAAGAATTATGCGCAATATCTTGTTGCAGCTGCTTCATAGCAGCGGTTATAGTAGATTCCAGCGTTGCCTTTATGTCAGGGGCCAAAATTCGCGCCACTTCCAACGCGATTTCTTTAGATGGCAGCTCCGCTTGCAAAAGCTGCTGCAACTGCTGGGTCTGCGATGCCTGAGCCTCCCTGGAGTTGTCATCATCGGGAGGAATGGGGGGCTGAGAAGAGGAGCGGGTTGCTCTCCGCTTCCCCTCCGCCATCTTGCGGCTGGTCTGAATCTCGCGGCGGGAGAGGAGAGTCCTTCTGTAGGGAGCCGCTGCGGACCAGGAATTTTTTCATAGGCCTCCCGACCGAATGTGAGAGGCAGTGGTCAGGGCTAAAAAGCCTCGGGTCCCGGCAAACCCCCGATATTCAGCTGGGTGTACGGAGCTCACCCGCTCTGCGAACTCACATTTTCCACCTACGCTGTGCGCGCCGGAACCGGAAGTTCTTGTCTGGATTTTTATACCGCATGAAATAAAGATTTGCTTGTTTTATGGAGCTGGACCCATGTTTTTTCTACAGTATTATCCCTACACCGTGCTGTACAGTATACAGTATAATTCCTACATCGGGCTGTACAGTATACAGTATAATCCCTACACCGTGTTGTACAGTATACAGTATAATTCCTACACCGTGCTGTACAATATACAGTATAATCCCTACATCGGGCTGTACAATATACAGTATAATCCCTACATTGGGCTGTACAGTATACAGTATAATTCCTATACCGTGTTGTACAATATACAGTATAATTCCTACACCGTGCTGTACAATATACAGTATAATCCCTACATCGGGCTGTACAATATACAGTATAATCCCTACACTGTGCTGTACAGTATACAGTAATTCCTACACCGTGCTGTACAGTATACAGTATAATTCCTACACTGCTGTACAGTATACAGTATAATTCCTACATCGGGCTGTACAGTATACAGTATAATTCCTACATTGGGCTGTACAGTATACAGTATAATTCCTACACTGTGCCGTACAGTATAATTGCTACACCGTGCTGTACAGTATACGGTATAATCCCTACACTGTGCTGTACAGTATAATTCCTACACCGTGCTGTACAGTATAATTCCTACACTGTGCTGTAAAGTATACAGTATAATTCCTACATCGGGCTGTACAGTATAATCCCTACACTGTGCTGTACAGTATACAGTATAATTCCTACATTGGGCTGTACAGTATACAGTATAATTCCTACACTGTGCCTTACAGTATAATTCCTACACTGTGCTGTACAGTATACAGTATAATTCCTTCACCGTGCCATACAGTATAATCCCTACATCGTGCTGTACAGTATACAGTATAATTCCTACACCGTGCTATACAGTATAATCCCTACATCATGCTGTACAATATACAGTAATCCCTACACTGCTGTACAGTATACAGTATAATTCCTACATCTAGCTGTACAGTATACAGAATAATTCCTACACTGTGCTGTACAATATACAGTATAATCCCTACACTGTGCTGTACAGTATAATCCCTACATCGTGCTGTACAGTATACAGTATAATTCCTACACCGTGCTATACAGTATAATCCCTACATCATGCTGTACAATATACAGTAATCCCTACACTGCTGTACAGTATACAGTATAATTCCTACGCCGTGCCTTACAGTATAGTTCCTACACTGTGCTGTACAGTATACAGTATAATTCCTACATGTAGCTGTACAGTATACAGAATAATTCCTACACTGTGCTGTACAATATACAGTATAATCCCTACACTGTGCTGTACAGTATAATTCCTACATCGGGCTGTACAGTATACAGTATAATTCCTACACAGTGCTGTACAATATACAGTATAATCCCTACACTGTGCTGTACAATATACAGTATAATCCCTACACTGTGCTGTACAGTATAATTCCTACATCGGGGTATACAGTATAATTCCTACACCGTGCTGTACAGTATACAGTATAATCCCTACACCGTCCTGTACAGTATACAGTATAATTCCTACATCGTGCTGTATAGTATACAGTATAATTCCTACACCGTGCTATACAGTATAATCCCTACATCATGCTGTACAATATACAGTATAATCCCTACACTGCTGTACAGTATACAGTGTAATTCCTACATCGTGCTGTAGAATCTACAGTGTTATCCCTACACCGTGCTGTACAGTATAATCCCTACACAGTGCTGTACAGTATACAGTGTAATTCCTACATCGGGCTGTACAGTATACAGTATAATCCCTACACCGTGCTGTACAGTATACAGTATAATTCCTACACCATGCTGTACAATATACAGTATAATCCCTACACTGTGCTGTACAGTATACAGTATAATTCCTACATCGGGCTATACTGTATACAGTATAATTCCTACACCATGCTGTACAATATACAGTATAATCCCTACACTGTGCTGTACAGTATACAGTATAATTCCTACATCGGGCTATACTGTATACAGTATAATCCCTACACCGTGCTGTACAGTATACAGTATAATTCCTACACCATGCTGTACAATATACAGTATAATCCCTACACTGTGCTGTACAGTATACAGTATAATTCCTACATCGGGCTATACTGTATACAGTATAATTCCTACACCGTGCTGTACAGTATACAGTATAATCCCTACACCGTGCCATACAGTATAATCCCTGCATTGTGCCATACAGTATAATTATATAAACATTCCTGCAGAAGTGGTAGCTGCAAATACAGTGGAGGAGGTTAAGCATGCATGGGATAGGCATAAGGCCATCCTTCATATAAGATAGGGCCGGGGCTATCCATAGTATTCAGTATATCGGGCAGACTAGATGGGCCAAATGGTTCTTATCTGCCGACACATTCTATGTTTCTATAATTAGAGATGAGCGAATTTACGCTTAAGAAATTCGTTCACACTTCGTTTGTTAGTTATTGGTGAATTGCGTTATGGATTCCGTTACCACGGACCATAACGCAATTCTACAACAGAATGCCTTTAGAGGACTCCCCTGCATAACGGAAACGGGATGGATCCCTTTTGCAGCCCATAGACTTCTATTATGACGGAATAGGCATTCTGTCATAGAATTGCGTTAAGGTCCATGGTAACGGAATCCATAACGCAAATCACCTTTTAATAACAAACGAAGTGTGAACGAATTTCAAAATATGAAATTCACTAATCTCTAAATATAATCCCTACACCGTGCCATACAGCATACAGTATAATCCCTGTATTATGCCGTACGTGATACAGTATAATCCATACACCATGCTGTGAAATCTCCTTACCCTCACAAGGGTTAGGGCTATGCCCCCCAATATGCTGCACCCACCCCCCGGATGGTTGATAGACCGTCAGATCTCCTTACCCCTGAGGGCGCACGCGCGGTGTCCGTGAGTCAGCGCTCCCTTTAATTTTACCTTACCCGTGCCGTGGTAGTGCGCTCGGCGGAGGCGCACAGACCCGGAAGTTGAGGTGCACACCCCTGGAAGTCACGAGGGGTAAGGTATTTTCACAAAGTAAAGATTTTTTTTAAAACACCTGATTGGTGAGCGCAGGGTCAGAGGAGGGTGGGACTGAAAGTCAGGGGTCAGGGACTTAACTGTGGCGGTGCCGGAGCGTGCGGGATTTACATGACCCGCAGGCATAGCGCCTGACCGCCCGCTCCTGCCCGCATAGCAACGAATTAGCCAATTAATCGTTGCAGCCCTACAGTATACAGTATAATCCCTACACCATGCCGTACAGTATTGTCCATACACCGTGCTGTACAGTATAATCTAATCCCTACACCGTGCTGTACAGTATAATCCCTGAACCGTGCTGTACAGTATAATCCATACACACCATGCTGTACAGTATAATCCCTACACCGTGCTGTACAGTATAATCCCTACACCGTGCTGTACAGTATTCAGTATAATCCCTACACCATGCCATACAGTATAATCCCTACACTGTGCTGTACAGTATAATCCATACACCGTGCCATACAATATACGTTATAACCCATAAACCGTGCCGTACAGTATAATCCATACACCGTGCTGTACAGTGTACAGTATAATCCCTACACCGTGCTGTACAGTATTTAGTATAATCCCTACACCATGCCATACAGTATAATCCCTACACTGTGCCGGTGCTGTACAGTATACACCATAATCCATACACCGTGCTGTACAGTATAATCATACACCATGGTATACAGTATAATCCATACACATGCCGTACAGTATAATCCATACACTGTGCTGTACAGTATAATCCCTACACCGTACTGTCCAGAATACAGTATAATCCCTGCACTGTGCTGTACAGTATACAGTATAATCCCTACACCGTACTGTCCAGAATACAGTATAATCCCAGCACCGTGCTGTACAGTATACAGTATAATCCATACTGTATGGATTATACTGTATACTGTACAGCACGGTGCAGGGATTTTACAGTATTCTGGACAGTACGCTGTAGGGATTATACTGTACAGCACGGTGTAGGGATTATACTGTACGGCATGTGTATGGATTATACTGTATACCATGGTGTATGATTATGTACAGTATAATCCCTACACTGTGTTGTGCAGTATACAGTATAATTCCTACACCGTGCTGTACAGTATACAGTAATCCCTACACCGTGCCGTACAGTATAATCCCTACACCATGCAGTACAGTATAATCCATTGTCCCCCTATCCAGTATTATAAGGCCAGCATTGTCCCTCCCCCAGTATTATTAAGCCAGCATTACCCCCCCCCCCTCAGTATTATAAGGCCAGCATCCCCCCAGTATTATAATGCCAGCATTGTCCCCCCCAGTATTATAATGCCAGCATTGTCCCCCCCAGTATTATAATGCCAGCATTGCCCATCCCCAGTATTATAATGTCAGCATTGTCTCCCCCCCCCCCCAGTATTATAATGTCAGCATTGTCGTCGTCCCCCAGTATTATAATGCCAGCATTGTCCCCCCCCAGTATTATAATGCCAGCATTGCCCCCCCCCCCCCCCAGCGATTTACGTTAAGTATTGGGTGGTGTTGAACAGCCAAACCGAGAGTTGAGAGGAGTTACGGAACTGAAGCCATGGTTCCCACCCTTTCATGAAGGCAGGCACTGTGCCCCTATCTTCAGCTCCTCCATGCGGATCAAAACATCAAGAACAGTTACCCAGGCCAATTTCTGAAGACTCTCGGTCAATCTCCACCTGCGAGGTATTATTTGCCTCATTGCCAAAACAAAAAATCTAAGAGCACCCTTCTTAACTTGTTGTATCCTGCCCGGAAAGACAGATAACAGGGCTATTGTGGGCGAGAAAGGTATGTTAGACCAGTAAAGAGAGTTGTATAAGGTGAATACTTCTCGCCACAGGGGTGCAACTCATGGACAATCCCAGCATATATGAAGCATTGTACCCACACCTGTCGAACATCACCAACAAGTATCAGAAACGAGAGGGTAAAATTGATGTAATTTTACCGGAGTCCTATACCACCTCGTTAGTATCTTGTCATTAAGTTCTTGCAATCTACATGACGATGATTTATGTAGGGATTTTTTCCGCTGTTCTACTGTGAGAGTGATCCCTATCTCTTCTTCCCAGGCATGAATATATCTATATACTGATGGTGGAGTCTCGGTATCCCCATCCCCAACTCTTATGTTATATATGAGAGATATGGAGTGACCTGGGGCCGAATCCACCACACATAGTTAAAAGGGGTACATAGCTGCAATCCAGGCACCAGAGACTTGAGAAAGTTGCGTAATTGAAAACAGAGAAACCAGTGTCCAGGAGTATGTGGTATAAGATGGGATAACTCGTTGAGTGTGCGCAGGCCATTGGTGTTGAATAGGTCTTTAATCCTAATTGAACTCTTGTTCTGTGGTCCAAGCCTCAGAAGGGATTGGAGACTTGGGGGCAGGTCTGGGTGCCCCGTCAAAACAGTGAGGGGTCCCGATGTCTTTTAAACATTTAAGTTTTTATTGAAGTTTTCATGGAAGTTGCACATTCTTCAAAATCCAATAAAACATTTACAGCAAGGAAATATAATAACAGAATACACTAATAAGGTTCCAATGATCTCCAATGTTGGAAAGTTAGACAGTTAATATCCTATAATTCAATGTGAATCTAAAGTTGGTAGTGGAAAATGTGTTAACCAAGGACTCCAGGTCTTCTGGAACGAGACTATACGAGACTATAGTACTTCTCCGTTGTGCAATCAGTTTCTTGTATATGCAGTGAGTGGAAACCATATCAGTGACATTGTCTAAGGATAGGATTCGTGGGATTTCCAATTTCTAGCTATCATGAGTTTGGCAGTTAGTAAGATGTGGCATACTAGTTTTCTGTGCAATCCAGTCTATGCCTAAAGATATAAGAGCTAGACCCGATTGAATTTTGATATTTGTGGCAGTGATGTTTTGAAGACGTTTTTCTATGTCCGACCAGTAGGAGCTAAGCATAGTGCAGCTCCAAAACATGTGAAGGATGTTTCCTGTGGATCTCTGGCATCGCCAACACTTATTTTCTATATTTGGAAAAAATTGATGGAGTCTGGCGGGGGTGTAATACCACCTAGTCAACAGCTTATGATACCCCTCTAAGAGATCTGAACAAGCCGTGGACTTTAAGGTGCACTTAATCGCTGTCTGCCATTCCATGTCCGAGTAAGTACATTAAAGATCTTTTCCTAATTCATCATGTGTGCTCTTCTTACAAAAGATACATCACCCATGATGGTTCTATATAATAAACTAGTAGAAGCCTGGGTGTCTCTATCTGGGAGAAAGAGGTAATCAGTAGCAAGAGCGGAAGATAAACATTTTTGGTAGAGAAATTCTTCAAGAAAAGAAAAATTCTCAAGTAATCAAACTTCCTCGATATGGGAATGGCATAAAGGGACTGTATGGAAGAGAAGGATCTCAATGTGTTTCCATCATATAGGTCTTTTAGGTAGAGGAATCCCATGTTTTGCCAAGCTGCCATAGAGAGGTCTGGTATATAGTATTCCAGTATCTCTAAGAGAAGGGGAATGTCCTTCTTAAGGCTAACTGTGCATACTTTTTGTAGTAGAGACTGCCAAATTTGGATTGAGGCTTTCAGAGATAAGGCTGAAGGAAGAGGGCATTGAGGGTCAATGGCATGAACCAATAATAGAGTGTTGAGCAGTCTGCCTGAATTAGGTTCTACTTCTATTCCTGGCCACCCTATTTTATGGTCCTGTCTGCACCAATATCTCAGTTGCTTGAAAAGTATTGTTTCATAGTATAATTGGAGATACGGAACACTCAATCCTCCGTGTTTTCTATGTGAAAATAAGATGGAAGCAGCCACTCTATGGTTACTTTTCCCCCAGATGTATGAAAGCATTTGTCTTCTAAGTTTGTGTAGTAGTTAGTTTGGTCGAGGGTGCGAAAGTGGTATAACATTTTAGGTAATACCATCATTTTGTAAATCACTATGCGGCCGAGCCAAGTGAGTTCTATTTTAGAGTATCTATCCAGTTCTGATTCTAGGGACTTAAGTAAAATATCATAGTTGCAGGGGAGTAGCTTTGAAAGTGGGAAACAAAGTTGAATTCCCAAATATGTTATGGAAGAAGATGCCCATTGAAATGGGAAATCACTTTCTATTGCCTCGCTCAACAGCGATGGAACCTTAATAGCTAGTATTTGCGATTTAGTCTCATTGATTTATTAAGAAGATACATCTCCAAATGAATGGATAACACTCAAAGCCATCATTAAAGGATAACTGTCACATTTAGACCCTAATTTCACTTTTCATATATGTAGTTACTAATAACATGATGTTCCAGCATCAGTTACTATTAGACGGACTTACCCCATATGTAATAAGACTCAGCCCTTAGCAACCAGTCTGCATAAAACTGCAATCTCACTATTCAGTTAAGATGGCCGCCACTGCCCTCACCCTGAGGCTAATCCCGCCTGCCCTCACTAGCCAGTAACTATAGCCCCCCAAAAGTGTCAGTAACCAGAGCCCTCCCCCCTAAAGGGTTAATCTCCTGCAGCACAAAGGGGTCCTCGTACCACATGTTGCTTTCATGTATACACTGAGCAGACGGCAGATCTCCCTTCCCTGGTCTGCGCTGCTCCAACTCTGCATCCTCCAGCTCTGCTGAGTGAGGGAGCGTCTGCCAAGCGCAGGGACAGGGAGAAGTGCACACAGCGCAGGGACAGGGAGAAGTGCACACAGCCCAGGCACTGTTATCAGCTGCTGGGGAGGACCTGGCTCTAATCATTTACTTGCAGTCCCTGGCTGTCAGTAATGTGAGCCTGCAGGCTGCGTCCTCTGTCCTTCAACAGACAGACGGACCGTGCCTAGCAACCCTATTTTAAGCATAGGTAAAAGTAGGCAGTATAGGGAACAAAACTGTGGAATTAAGGGGTAATGGAATACACAGTGAAAAGTTGAAATAGGGCCACCAAGGAGATATTAATCACCACAATCCAATACTTCCAAAAAAATAAAAATACGACAGTTATACTTTAAGGAGTTCAGTGGCTCTGATGAGGTCAATATCGCGTCATCTGCGAAGAGACCTAATTTGTGTTGCCTGTGTCCAATTGGGATGCCTCTGATTTCTCCCGACATCCTGATCTTTTCCGCAAAAGGTTCCATCACCATCAAGAAAAGGAAAGGAGAAAGAGTGCAACCTTGGCGAGTGCCGTTCGTGATGGAGAATGGTGTAGAGAATGTGCCATTCACTAAAACCCTAGGGGAAGGTTGGGTATATAAAGCTTGTATAGGCTGGAGTATGGGACCTTTATCTCAAATACACAGGGATTTTTGATCTAGTATCTTGCACATTTGTTGATGTAGTGAGGATATGTCTGCCATGAGTTGGTCAGAAGGAGAGGTCTTGTTAATGATCTCCTTTTAGTCTTTAAGAAGTGTGGAGATTTTATGTGAGCATTCTTTTTTAAGTCTAGCTCCATGGGACAGAAACAATCCCCTAAGTACGCATTTAAGGGCTTCCCATTTCATGGGTGGGGCAGATGTGTCTAATTGATGGTTTTTGGTGAAATCTACAATGGCCTTTCGTATGTCAGTTACACATATTAAGTCATTCAAGAGATTATCATTTAACCTCCAGGTATATGAATGCGGGCGTGTGGGACAGGCAAACAATAGGCCATACACCTGAGTATGGTCCGACCATAGAAAATTGTCCATCGGGGGTCTGAGTCTAGGAGTTTGTGGGAGACAAAGAGATAATCAAGTCACCCATAACTATTGTGTGCTAGGGAGTCAAAACTGTAGTCCCTGGCACCTGGGTGCAGAACCCGCCATAGGTCCACTAGTCTGAGTGCAGGGAGGTCAGCCTTGAGCATGTGTGAGGACACCAGGGAGATTGAGGACCTACCTGTTGAGGAATCCACGGAGGGATCCATCACCATGTTAAAGTCTCCTCCTAGGATGATGGGTGAGCCATCTGGCTAAACGTTTCAAGATTTTGGATCCAAAGGTCATCTGTCCCTAATTAGGAAAATAGACATTATCAATTGTAATAATGGAGTTGTCAACCGAGAGCTTGAGAAATATAAAACGGCCTCTAGGGCTGATGTCTGAGGACAATACCGTAGGGCGGAAGTCCTTGTGGAATGCAATGGAGTCCCCTCCTGTTTTTTTTGTTGGGTTGGGACTGTGGAACCAAACCAGGTAGTATCTGCCCTCGCACTTGGGAATAGAAGTGGTTTTAAAATGGGTTTCTTGGAACATGGTCAACAAGACTCTTTTCTTATGGAAGCGATATAAAATTTGGCTACATTTCTCTGGTTTGTTAAGACCCCTGGCATTGTATGTACAGAATAAAAAGGGAGTCATCATGGCGGATAAGTGGATGGTCTATTGTTTATCATGAACAGGGCTCCTGTCCAAGAAGGAAACATTACGGAAGGGAATGGACACATGAGGGAAAGGACAAAGACAAGGTTGAGCGGACAAGAACATAATGTTCAGGAAGGTTGATGGGAGGAAAAAAAGAAAAGAAAGGGAGAGCCGATTAGGTCAGCTCAGTGTTATCCTAAATGGTGCCCTGCTAGTCTCCAACTATAGTAAACGTGTAACTCTAGATAATTCAGGACATATATAACACACATCCTATAACTTGAAAGAGGATTCTATATAACATGGTAGCCATAAACATCTATCTGTAAGCATGTGGACAGGAGAGAGAGAGAGACAAAGAGCAAGAAAAATTACAGTTGCAATCATTTGTGTTCTCCATCTGCTGGTGCTTGCGGTCGTCCAGGAGATCTTCGTTGTTTACGTGATGATGCCTGCCACCTGTCATATTGTGGTATAGAGTAAATTGCTCTTGCTCTGGGCAGTCAGGGAGCTCCAAGGGTGGAAGATCAAAGGTGTTCAGCAGCTTTGGTAAGTCTGCTGAGGATTTGAATACCGCCGTTTTCCCTTCTTGGCTATTAATTGAAACGGGAATCCCCATCTGTAGATTATGTTGTTATCTCTGAGGGTAGCAAGAAGGGGTTTCAGCGCTTTGCGTAGCAGCAAGGTGCGTCTTGCAAGGTCTGGTAGGAGGAGGAGTTCCTTATTTTCAAAAAGGATTGATCTGAGTTTCTTGCTGCTTTTGAGAATGGCTTCTTTGTATTTATATAAATAGATTGTGCAAATAATGTCGCGAGGGCGGGATAGTTTACCAGTTTTTTGGGCCTAGAGTCCTATGTATTCGGTCAATCTCTATGTGTTGCTCACGATCTTGGTTCAGTAGTTTACTAAAGAAGTCATGCTCCCAGGTTTCTAGGTCTTGTGGTAGTATTGTTTCAGGGAGCCCTCTGATGCGGAGATTATCCCTCCGATTTCTGTTTTCCATGTCTTCAGGTGGGACAAAATGTCCTGTATTTGCTCTGTATGGTCACTTAGGACCTTATGGTGTGAGTCCAGCGTTATAAGGACTTGTTCCTGTAGGCCTTCTATCTCCTCTGCCCGACATGCCTAATATCTTGGTGTAAGGCCGCCATGTCTTGCTTGTGAGAATTTTCCAACCTCACGAATAGGGCTTCTATTTCTGATTTAGTGGGGAGAGCTTTGAGGTGCAGATTCCAGTCCCACTCAGAGTTTGGGTTGTGCAATTCTGTGGACCTTACTGACTTGAGAATCCCTGCCGGGGATCCTCCTTGCTGGGGTGAGGAGCCAGGAGACATCTCCGTATGCCTGAACAAGACAGGGGAGGATAGGGCTGCCGAACCGGGACTCACCGGTGCAGCATATGAAACCGGGATCCACCGGATTGTGCCTCACTTTGTGGCATTACACCATGCTTCTTGGTGGAGGACTGGTGAGTGCGCACGGGAAGTGCTGTTCCAAATGCTGCCTCCGCCATCTTTGTGTGCGCACTGCGTTCTCTGCAGGCTGGGATGAAGAAGCAGGAGATAGCTCCTGGATCGGGCTCTATAGGAGCAGGAGTGAAAGTTCTCTTCCTTCTTCCTTTCATTGAAGTTTGGCTGCCAACAAAGTCCTGTATGGTAAAAATATGTTGGAGATGTTCGGGAGCCCGGGACTCGTGCTGCCTACACAGCCATTGGTAAGCTCTGCCCCCCCATAGGCGGCATTTAGGTGCACCTGTGGGGCCTGCAACATATCAGCCAGCCATGGGTGGGACTCTAAGCCTCCTCCCTGCTCCCATTGTATGTGTGGTTAGTCACACTGGAGGGAACTGGGAGCTGTTTGCTGTGAGTCAGACCTTACGCTGCTGTAATTTGCCCACTAGCTCCTGGTACTACCCATACGGTACAGGTAGGTTTAGCGTTGGGCCCATGCCACTTGAGAAACCTTGGCATGGTGCGCGGGCTCAGGTATGTCCTTAATATACGGATATACTGGCTAAAGTGTCATTTTTAACATCAGTGTGAGGGTTTAGTCAGATATTATTGTTTGCATCCACCACAGTAGTGCACCTATTCTTGTAGCTATTTATTCTACAGTCGTGGCCAAAAGTTTTGAGAATGACACAAATATTCGTTTTCGCAAAGTTTGCTGCTAAACTGCTTTTAGATCTTTGTTTCAGTTGTTTCTGTGATGTAGTGAAATATAATTACACGCACTTCATACGTTTCAAAGGCTTTTATCGACAATTACATGACATTTATGCAAAGAGTCAGTATTTGCAGTGTTGGCCCTTCTTTTTCAGGACCTCTGCAATTCGACTGGGCATGCTCTCAATCAACTTCTGGGCCAATTCCTGACTGATAGCAACCCATTCTTTCATAATCACTTCTTGGAGTTTGTCAGAATTAGTGGGTTTTTGTTTGTCCACCCGCCTCTTGAGGATTGACCACAAGTTCTCAATGGGATTAAGATCTGGGGAGTTTCCAGGCCATGGACCCAAAATGTCAACGTTTTGGTCCCCGAGCCACTTAGTTATCACTTTTGCCTTATGGCACGGTGCTCCATCGTGCTGGAAAATGCATTGTTCTTCACCAAACTGTTGTTGGATTGTTGGAAGAAGTTGCTGTTGGAGGGTGTTTTGGTACCATTCTTTATTCATGGCTGTGTTTTTGGGCAAAATTGTGAGTGAGCCCACTCCCTTGGATGAGAAGCAACCCCACACATGAATGGTCTCAGGATGCTTTACTGTTGGCATGACACAGGACTGATGGTAGCGCTCACCTTTTCTTCTCCGGACAAGCCTTTTTCCTGATGCCCCAAACAATCGGAAAGAGGCTTCATCGGAGAATATGACTTTGCCCCAGTCCTCAGCAGTCCATTCACCATATTTCTGCAGAAGATCAATCTGTCCCTGATGTTTTTTTTGGAGAGAAGTGGCTTCTTTGCTGCCCTTCTTGACACCAGGCCATCTTCCAAAAGTCTTCACCTCACTGTGCGTGCAGATGCGCTCACACCTGCCTGCTGCCATTCCTGAGCAAGCTCTGCACTGGTGGCACTCCGATCCCGCAGCTGAATCCTCTTTAGGAGACGATCCTGGCGCTTGCTGGACTTTCTTGGACGCCCTGAAGCCTTCTTAACAAGAATTGAACCTCTTTCCTTGAAGTTCTTGATGATCCTATAAATTGTTGATTGAGGTGCAATCTTAGTAGCCACAATATCCTTGCCTGTGAAGCCATTTTTATGCAACGCAATGATGGCTGCACGCGTTTCTTTGCAGGTCACCATGGTTAACAATGGAAGAACAATGATTTCAAGCATCACCCTCCTTTTAACAGGTCAAGTCTGCCATTTTAACCCAATCAGCCTGACATAATGATCTCCAGCCTTGTGCTCGTCAACATTCTCACCTGAGTTAACAAGACGATTACTGAAATGATCTCAGCAGGTCCTTTAATGACAGCAATGAAATGCAGTGGAAAGTTTTTTTGGGGATTAAGTTAATTTTCATGGCAAAGAAGGACTATGCAATTCATCTGATCACTCTTCATAACATTCTGGAGTATATGCAAATTGCTATTATAAAAACTTAAGCAGCAACTTTTCCAATTTCCAATATTTATGTAATTCTCAAAACCTTTGGCCACGACTGTATATATCATTCCACATCCACACATTTTACCATCTGGTGTAGGATGTCTCTGTGGCACTTGTGGTCTGCTGCGAGCATCCTCCATTGTATACATTTTTTGCTCGGGATCGCCCTTAGCAACAGACCACAAGCGCAGTATCTGCTCCCCCGAACATAAATGCACAACTGCATTTGGGGTTGAGCATTTCCTGCCCTTTGAGACCACGTATTTTTGTCATTTAAAGAGTCTCAGAAATTATGTCCTTTGGCCACATCCCACACTGCTGACTGCTTGTGAACAATGCTTCTCCGGAACTGGATGATGAAAGCCACACAACTCCATGCACATTTAAGGGAGGTGAGAGGCACCCAAGTGTCACGTGAGACCATTTGAAATCGCTTACATCAACGTGGTCTGTGTGCTAGACGACTTGCACAAGTACCTGACCACACCACTAAGCACAGGTATCTTTATCTTGCATGGGCCAGGGAGCATATATGCTGGATGAGGGACCAGTAGGCCTCAGTGCTGTTCACTGATGAAAGGCAATTCACGCTGAGTAGAAATGATGGCTGCCAACGATGTTGGAGACGTCAAGGAGAGTGCTCTGCATCAGCCACAGTGGTCACCAGACGAGCCGTTGGTGGTGCTGGTGTTACAGGGTGGGAAGGTATGTCTAGTCAGTACAGAACTGCCCTACACTGTGTGAATGGTCCAGTGACAAGCCCAGACTACTTGAAGAACATCATTAATCCAGTCATTGTGCCTCTGCAGGAACAACACAGGCCTAATGTCATCTTCATGGAGGACAATGCACCAGCTCATCGAGGTCCTAACATTAGGGAATGTCTGCTGGAGAATAGGGGACCTCATATGGAGTGGTCTACACTTTCTCCAGACCTGAATCCCATTGATAACCTATGGGATCAGCTGAGTCGCCGTGAAGAGGCGCGTAACTCTGTACTTCAGAACCTCAATTACGTGAGGGCCGCCCTTCAAGAAGAGTGGGCTGCCATGCCTCAGCAGACAATAAGGCCCCTTGCAGACGAACGTCGTGGATTAGGTCCGGATGCGTTGCTGGTGCGTTCCGGGAAAATTGCGCGATTCTGCAAGCAAGTTCAGTGAAAAACACTGCGATTACGTTCTGTGCAAGTGAAATGTGTTTTAATGCGTTTTGCACGCGTGTGATAAAAAACTGTATGTTTCATAACAACATCTCTTAGCAACCTTCCGTAAAAATCGCATCCACACTTGCTTGCAGATGCAATGCGTCTTTCACGCCTATGGGGCCAGTGTTGCGTGAAAAACGCAGAATATAGAACATGCTGCGATTTTCACGGAACGCACAAGTGATGCGTGAAAAACAACGTTCATGTACACAGTCTCATTGAAATGAATGGGTCAGGATTCAGTGCGGGTGCAATGCGTTATCATCACGCATTGCACCCGCGCGGAAAACTCGCTTGTGTGAAAGGGGCCTACGGCAACCTTTGAACAGCAGGAGACATCGTTGTCAAGCCCACAGGACAAGTTATTGAGATGTTATTGAAGCTCATCAAGAGAATGCCAAGACTGTGCAAAGCAGTAATCAAAACAAAAGGTGGCTACTTTGAAGAACCTAGAATATGACATATTTTCAGTTGTTTCGCACTTTTTTGTTATGTATATAATTCCACATGTGTTAATTCATAGTTTAGATGCCTTCAGTGTGAATCTACACTTTTCATAGTCATGAAAATAAAGAAAACTCTTTGAATGAGAAGGTGTGTCCAAACTTTTGGTCTGTACTGTATATATATATATATATATATATATATATATATAATTATATAAGATTTATACCTATTAATAAACTGCTCTGCAGCAATATTGATAAATGGGCTTCATATTCTCCTTTCTCCAGGGTCCTCCGTACAGAGACTCCACTTTAGCGTGTTCTTTAGAGAAATGACTAGAATAGAGTTTGTATGAGCCGATTCTCCGTGCGGCTCCAATCTAGACCTAACCTCCTCCCCACTGCTCAGCCTAGCCCTTTCTTATCACATGATGGTGATCTCATCACAGGTCCTTCTCTACCACATCGCTCTACTATTAAAGCCCTGCCCCCAGCACTGATCACATGACAGTGACATCACCACTTCTCTCCACTGCTGAGCTCCACCCCTCCTGATCAAATGTTAATGACATCATCCCAGGTCCTTCAGCTCTTGCAGTGCAGCAGATACAGAGCAGGTCCTGGTCGGTAGTCACTGCTGTGGTGTCTGGAGCCTCTTCTTCTCTCTGGTATCAGCCATTTCTCCAGAATCCCCCTTTATCCCCGGTGCTGGGGGCTCGGAGAAGCAGGGTCTCTCCAGGAGCAGTAAGTGCGGTTCTGGATCTCACTAATGCTCTTGACCCTGGAGGATTTCCAGCCTCTCCTCTCCTCATAAAGGCGCCTGCAGTACTAGAAGCCTCCAGCTCCTCCAGTTCTCTCCTGAATGACCACCAAGGATGGACAGGAAGGAGATCAGCAGAAGAATATTAGACTTCACCTTGGAGATCATCTCCCTGCTGAGCGGAGAGGTAAACTTTCTAGATTTCTCTCCTCTTATTGTATTCTGTAACAAGTCAGGAGAATCCATCATAGGAAGTGATAGGAAGAGTCCAGGGTCCTGTAGAACGGCCTCCAGACCTTCCAAGTAACAGAGAACCTGAAGATCAGTCACCAGTATGTCAGTGAGGGATCATGGAGACCAACTAGTCATGTTGTAGGAGCCATGAGAAGGTAAGTAGGCAGGTTGTACCCAGGAGGAGAGGAAGCAGAGGGAGGAGATGGCCGGAGTGGTTGGGACTGGGGGAGGATTTCTACCACTAGTCTGACATCTAGATGATACTGACTATACAAGGAGGCCTCCACTACGCTCAGAGAAAAGAAAGATTTCTCCACCAACAAAGAAGAGGATCTTTACTGTAAGAGCGTGAGACTATGGAGCTCTCTGCCAGAGGAAGGCGTCATGGGGGATTCTCTAGAAGAGTCCAGAAGGGCCTGGAGGTCTGGAGGGTAATAATATTCCAGCTTCTAGTGACTAGATTACTGGAGATGGGGCCATGATCCAGGGAGGGATTCTGATTGTAAATCTGGAGTCAGAAGGAATTTCTTTCCCTAAGTGTCTCTCTCCATCCACAGGATTACACCATAGTGAAGAAACATCAGGGGGGACTTCCATCATCCATGAGTCAGGAGGGTGGAGCAGGACCCCCATCACAGATCCTCCCCCCTGATACATGAGCATCAGATCCTAGAACTCACCCACAAGATGATGAGCTGCTGACTGGAGAGGTTGACACTGCTGGGAAATTCTCCAGTAACAGAACT